>NC_084745.1:37881578-38069078 GCF_033978785.1 Entelurus aequoreus
CATCCTTGTTTGCGAATGACTGAGCATTTCATGGAAGCTGCTTTTTATACCCAATCATGGCACCCACCTGTTCCCAATTAGCCTGTTCACCTGTGGGATGAGCATTCCTCAACTTTCTCAGTATTTTTTGCCAATTGTGCCAGCTTTTTTGAAACATGTTGCAGGCATCAAATTCCAAATGAGATATTTGCAAAAAAATAAGGTTTTCCAGTTCAAACGTTAAGTATTTTGTCTTGGCAGTCTATTCAATTGAATATAGGTTGAAAAGGATTTGCAAATCATTGTATTTTGTTTTTATTTACGATTTACACAACGTGCCAACTTCACTGATTTTGGGGTTTGTATATATACATATTTGTTTTAAGAATACATTTTGGCCTTATCCGCACTTACTCGCTGCATGTATACTGTGTGTAACCTGTTTTAAAAAGGTTTTATAAGTTTTATACCAAACAATATATTGCAAGAATCTGTTTGAATCGGAGATGATGAGGAATCAAGAATCAATTCTGAATCGAATCGTCACCCCAGGAAACGGAATCAAATTGAATTGTGAGTTTTTGTAAGATTCACATCCCTAAAAAACAGCGATCGCAAAACTATATCTTGCTTTATAAATCACATTGCGAGTGCTAAATTAATATCTTTGCATATTTTGTGTCTTGTAACATGTGGCTTGGCATTGTTTTGCTGAAATAAGCAGGGGCGATAACATATGTTGCTTGGATGGCAACAT
Organism: Entelurus aequoreus; assembly: GCF_033978785.1. Taxonomy (NCBI): domain Eukaryota; kingdom Metazoa; phylum Chordata; class Actinopteri; order Syngnathiformes; family Syngnathidae; genus Entelurus; species Entelurus aequoreus. The sequence goes on from NC_084745.1 coordinate 37,882,315, forward strand.
ATGTTGCTCCAAAACCTGTATGTACCTTTCAGCATTAATGGTGCCTTCATAGATGTGTAAGTTACCCATGCTTTGGGCATTAATACACCCCCATACCATCACAGATGCTGGCTTTTCAACTTTGCGCCTATAACAGTTTGTATGGTTCTTTTCCTCTTTGGTCCGAAGGACACGACATCCACAATTTCCAAAAACAATTTGAAATGTGGACTCGTCAGACCACAGAACACTTTTCCACTTTGCATCAGTCCATCTTAGATGAGCTCGGGCCCAACGAAGCTGGCGGTGTGTCTGGGTGTTGTTGATAAATGGCTTTGGCTTTGTTTAGTGGAGTTTTAACTTGCACTTACAGATGTAGCGACCAACTGTAGTTACTGACAGCGGTTTTCTGAAGTGTTCCTGAGCCCATGTGGTGATATCCGTCACACACTGATGTCGCTTTTTGATGCAGTACCGCCGGAGGGATCGAAGGTTCACAGGCATTGCCGCTTACGTGCAGTGATTTCACCAGATCCTCTGAACCTTTTGATAATAATACGGGCCGTAGATGGTGAAATCCCTAAATTCCTTGCAATAACTCGTTTGCAAATCAATGTATTCTGTTTTTAGTTACGATTTACACAACGTGCCAACTTCACTGGTTTTGGGTTTTGTATACTGTATGTCCCTAAGTATATGTACATGAGGTCCTTATGACTGCTAAAATCCGGGGGAGGAACCTCTTTCCTAAAATTTCTTCCAATTAGGATCCAATTAAGCTGTTTTAACTGTGGTCCAAATCAAGTGTGACAAATACCTAAATTACTGGAAGCGAAATAATTACTGCACGAAAATGAGAGCTGCCATCGCTAGGAATGCAAATGAATAATGCGATGCAAATCCCTAAATGCCGTGCCATTTCTGTTCAAAAGCTGAATCCCACAATTAAAGTCAAATTAGATGCCAAGCATCCTGCATCACAGAATATATTTGTTTGTGCTATAAGATTCTCTATCAGTTCTACATTGTCCTTGGTGAGGGCAAAAGTGGTAGACATTGATTCAATTTAAATTTCTCAAAGCAATATTTTCTGCTTTGCTTCTATTGATGCTGCTGGAAACAGTGCCTCCCCATGTTGCCACGGGAGACATTCATTGATTAGCTGCATGGCCACATTCATCGAACCACGTATGGCAGGATTGCTCCTTCATACAAAAGGTGTGCAAGTGAGACGGAGGCGGTTCTGAAATATCGGATGACCCAAAATTACTTTTTAAGAGAGTGTGAAAGAGGGGAACAACAACATCACGGAGGATACGGATGGGTACCTTTCACATTTGAACTGTACTTTTTCCCAGTACCCGGGAATCAATAACAGCACTCAATGCCACCAATTTTTGGTAAATTTGTGTGTTAATAAATGTTAATCATTTACTAAAAAAAATAAAAAAATTTAATGTAACATTTAAAAATGAGCTGTTGTTATAGCTTGTTTTCTTATTACACTTCTGAGTCTCATTTGCAAGTATTATATGGTCTACTTTGCATGCAGTCGCAATTTCGAAACGTAGTAGTGGATAGGCTACAGTGTTGCCGTAGTGAGGAAATAGTCTTTCCCTCTAAGCCAGGGGTGTCAAACGTACGGCCCGAGGGCCGGATCAGGCCCGCAAACAGATTTTATCCGGCCCGCGGGATGAGTTTGCCAAGTACAAAAATTAACCTGACATTTTTGAATGAAAGAAACTGCTGTTCTAAATGTGTCCACTGGATGTCACACTAGCAAGTCTTTGTATGTTTGTAGATGATGCTACATTATGTACAAAATAAACCACGTGATGTTAGTACATCAGTCAAGGAAATGAGCAAACTACACAAATAACATACTGTAATTTGTATATACTTTTTTTTATCTTGATAGATTGAAAACTAAAATCAAATGAGTTGACTGATGAACATTATCACATAATTTATTCAGAAAATATAAATAACGACAAATAAAGTATATATACTATTAATCGCAACAGGTAATTGTAAAAAAAACCCAACAACATTATGATTTGTACAATATACTATTAATCGCAACAGGTAATTGTAAAAAACCCCCAACAACATTATGATTTGTACAATTTCAGAATGTGCTTGTTCTATTTTTAAACAAAAAAAACAATTTGAAGTTGTCTTTATTTTGAAGCTATTGTGCCGTGATTTTACCAGTCCGGCCCATTCAGGAGTATATTTTTCTCCATGTGGCCCCCGATTTAAAATAAGTTTGACACCCCTGCTCTACGCGGAATGTGCCAGTCTAGTCTCATGCTGCACCCTAAAAGTGTTTATAGTGTTAGTTTAATATTTCTCACACATTTGCTGTTTGATTGTACCATGCATCTTAGTTATCGTTTTCATTAACAAATTTGAAGCTGTTGAAACTGCCATGTAAAATGCTATTCTTTAGCATGTGTAAAGCAAAACCAATTAGCATTAAGTTAGCACATTTAGGAAAAGTCGAGCATTACTGTACTTTTCAGTGCCTGTTTCTTGCTTTGTTGGTATCAAAAATTGTAACATTACCTAGAGGCAGTTTGACATAGTCCTCTCTGAGTGCTGCTTGGGCGCTTGTTTGCCTGCCGAGTGTTTGAGTCGGTGCGTAGTCTGCAGTAAGATATGACGTCACATGTAACAACGGTTGATTTTATGTGAATCGGTACCCGGTAGCACCAACTGAATTCCGTCAGTGCCTATAAAAATACCGAATTCGATACTCATCCATACCGAGGATGTTTAGAATGATGCTTTTGCAGGCACAAGGAGGGGACAAATGATTCCCATATCAGTATTGAAAACCCAATTGTGTGTTCTCATTGTCATAACAAAACAAACGCAATAACAACTTTCTAATGAGTTTTGGATCTGTGATTGGGATGATTAATTTGTCTTCTATCAGATGTAGATCTGCCACTTTTGACTGATGGCCAAATTGCTTGTTTGAGATTTGAGATGAAAAAATTGACAGCAGAACTTTCAAGATTCATCCCCTGGAGGCTGTTCAGGCTGGGAGCAGACCTGCCAAGCTTGTGCGCATTTAACGGCACTGCAAAGACAAGTGGAATTTTGACGACTCCTACAGCTGAAGGAAGAAAGGTGTCGTCTAAGGTCAGCGTGCATCCACTTTCTCCCCATCAAAAACCACAAGGGGCCCATTTTACAGCAGTCTCGACAGCGCTGTTATCACCTAAATGGCATTTTTCTTGGCAAGAATATCCTCAGAAAGCACACGTTTGATTTGACGCATCTGAACAGTTTGGGCGTCAAATCACACAGTCTGACTTTTTTAAAATGCAGTTCTTTTTCTTTTTTTTACGTTTCTGCCTGATTCCAAATCATATGAGTAAATATCAATATTTAATATTCATGCATGAATGAGCTGAGCGTGGGATAAAGCCTCCCTCCACTGCAGCCCACACAGTCATAAATATTCACAAAGTTATCTTGTTTTTATCATCTCTTCAGGCTCGTCATGATAAAACCACTTGGACTTTACATTCCATGTTTGCTCGGCATTACAGTGGGTGTGTTTTTTGGCGTTCTCGCAATATTTGATAGCACTATTATAGCTTCGCCACTGACAAAGGTTGTTTTAAGTAAATACTACTTTTTGTGCATGTGGGTGTGAAAGAGTGGTTTCTTAACAGCTGCTAGGGGCGGGAATACAGTACACTCCTGCAGAACATCAACAGTCTGTTCAAACACTTTGTCCCGGTGTTTTCACTTGCTCGTGCGATTTTACGCGCAATATGCTCGCCTTTTTTGGTGAGTGGGGAATGAAGCGTTTTTATTTGAAAAGCCACCACTGCAAATGGATTTCAGCGGGTATCAGGAACAGTGAGTTCCCTGAAACGGAACTGTTTAATTAACGTGCTCTTGGATGTTTTGCAGCGGCAATTACACCGCTTTGTTGCACCCACGCCAGCGCTTTGTGTGTGGGATCATATTTGCACACAGTTAGCGAGTTGAACACGAGACAAATCATCCTAAAGTGGGGGTCAGCAACCCGCGGCTCTAAACCCACACTTTAGCGCCGCCCTAGTGGCTCCCTGGACCTCTATCAGAGATGTGTGAAAATGGAAAAAGATGAAGAAATTATTATTTTTTTTGTTTTAATATATTTTCTGTAGGATGACAAACATGCCACAAACCTTCCTAATTGTTAGAAATCCCACTGTTTTTATTAAACATGCTTCACGGTTTAAGGTATTTGGCAAGCACCGTTTTGTCCTACTAATTTCAGCGATCCTTGAACTCATCGTAGTTTGTTTACATGTACAACTTTCTCCGATGCTGCCAGAGAAAGACGTGTTTTATGCCACTCCTCCTTTGTCTCATTTTGTCCACCAAACGTTTTATACTGTGCGTGAATGCACAAAGGTTAGCTTTGTGGATTTTATTGATTTGCTGGACTGCTTATCAGGCATATTTGGTCAGTGTATGACTGCAAGCTAATCTATGCTAACATGCTATTTAGGCTAGCTGTATGTACATATTGCATCATTATGCCTTGTTTTGTAGGTATATTTGAGCTCATTTAGTTTCCTTTACTTATGTCCTCTGTGTATTTAATTCATATTTGCATGTCTCATGACACATTATCTGTATGTAATATTGGCTACATTTCTGATGGTTGTACGTGTGCCATGTTGTTCCAGACCACAGCAAACGTACCCAACTTGCAAAGATTGTAATAAATCCATTAGAAGAAGACAGCCTGCAGTTTCCTTTAACTTGGACACACACATCTATACCTTTGGCCATTCTAAGTGAGTAATTTCCAGGAGCCTCCATTTTACTCCATTTTGGGGCGGTATAGCTCCGTTGGTAGAGTGGCCGTGCCAGCAACTTGAGGGTTCCAGGTTCAATCCCCGCTTCCGCCATCCTAGTCACTGCCGTTGTGTCTTTGGGCAAGACACTTTACCCACCTGCTCCCAGTGCCACCCACACTGGTTTAAATGTAACTTAGATATTGGGTTTCACTATGTAAAAGCGCTTTGAGTCACTAGCGAAAAGCGCTATATAAATATAATTCACTTCACTAATGTTTTCCAATGTTGCAAAAATGTGTAGAATAAAAATAAAAATACAACATTTCTGTCAACGAAGATTTGCGTCAGCCTTTGATAGTAGGCTAATTTAGCTAATATAGACACTTACATCATGTGTTGCCTTCATTATAACACTTATATACAACTTTTAATTTGTTGCGGCTCCAGACAGATTTTATTTTTAATTTTTTTGGTCCAATTTGGCTCTTTCATCATTTTGGGTTCCCGACCCCTGTCCTAAAGGAAATACTTTTAGTCCAGGAGTCTCAAACTCCTTTTTGATGAGGGCCACATCGCTTGTAACAGCTAATAATGTAGGAATATAAATGTATCAAAATTTTCCCCATGATATTATTACACAATTGTTGATGCATTTGGTTATTTTTTTATGTACAGTGTAAAGTTAAATATGAAGAAATTCTGGCAACTGAGTGTTTACAGTAAAATTTACAATGGGTTTTACAGCATATTTCTGTATATGGGGAAACTGTACCACTTTTTTTTACTTTAAAGTCTACCCTTGTTGTTTTCCCGATGTATTACTGTAAATGGGAAAATGGTATCGCTGTTTTTTAACGGTAAAATTGACATTTGTTATTTTTTCCGGTGTATTACTGTAGATGGAAAAATGAAACCACAGGTTTTCTTTAGGCTAAAATTCTGCCGACAGAGCTACCAGTTTTTACAATTGTACAAATTGTAAATTTTTTACGAATAATTTGCTATGAACTCCTTGAGTCAAGCAGATATTTAAGTCTTTTTTCATTTTAGCAAAAACAATGTATGATAATATAATTTTTTTTTAGCATTATTCAATAATAACAATTTAAAAGGTTCAATTGCATGCAGTATTATTTTCTGTCAAAATGGAAAGAATGAAAACATTTAGTAATAAAAGATAAAGTTCTTTATTGATACACATTATTTCCAAACTTTTGTAGGCCACATAAAAAGATGTGGCAGGCCATATAAAATGTTGTGGCAGGCCATATAAAACTGTGGTGGCAGGCCATATACAAATGTCGTGGCAGGCCATGTAAAAATGTCATGGCAGGCCATGTAAAATGTGGTGGCAGGCCATATAAAAATGTGGTGGCAGGCCATGTAAAAATGTCGTGGCAGGCTGTATAAAAATGTCCTGGCAGGCCATGTAAAATGTCATGGCAGGCCATGTAAAATGTTGTTGCAGGCCATGTAAAATGTCATGGCAGGCCATGTAAAATGTGGTGGCAGGCCATGTAAAATGTCATGGCAGGCCATGTAAAATGTGGTGGCAGGCCATATAAAAATGTGTTGGCAGGCCATGTAAAAATGTGGTGGCAGGCTGTATAAAAATGTCATGGCAGGCCATGTAAAATGTTGTGGCAGGCCATGTAAAATGTCATGGCAGGCCATGTAAAATGTTGTGGCAGGCCATGTAAAATGTCATGGCAGGCCATATAAAAATGTGGTGGTAGGCCATGTAAAAATGTTGTGGCAGGCTGTATAAAAATGTCATGGTAGGCCATATGAAATGTGGTGGTGGCCATATAAACATGTCGTGGCAGGCCATATGAAAATGTGGTGGCAGGCCATATGAAAATGTGGTGGGACAGATGTCGGCCCTGGGCCTTGAGTTTGAAATCTGTGCTTTAGTACCATATTTTTCATGCAATGACTAAAATCTGAAGAATTTTATCCTACAATTTTGCGCTATCCTTCGTGTTTATTAGTGGTGTTGGCTGAGACCCTTTAGTGTGCTAATCCATTTAACCTTGTGCCACTTCCCATTAAGCCCATGTGGAGATGAAACCTTGGAAATTAGAACCCTCAGCAAGGTTCCAAAAGTGAAACAAATGTTGGAGCTGAACATGCAGTACTATTCTTGACAGGCCAGCACTCAGAAGGTTTGGCAGAGCAGTAAATTGGCCTTGTGATAAATGGTTGCAAGTATGGTGCTTTTAAAATGTTACAGCTCTCCTCTTTTTCCTGTACACAATAAAGTGTCCCCAAGGTAAAGTGTTTTTTTCTTCTTCTAACTTTATTAACACACAGGCCTGAGGAAAGTTCTACTCTAGTTGGTGGCCACCTAAAAATTTATAGGAATTGATTCAGGCCAAACTAGCTGTGCAGTTTATGCCCTGAGAAGGGAATCAAGTGTTTCATGAGGTTGTCTACAGCCACGATAATGTTATGCGACACATGTAGCATGGCTTTTAACAGTGTGTGTTTGTGTACCGGTGGCTTGTGGTGGGGGTTATGATTATGACTGATTTATTTTTAATTATTGGGCTGTAATCCATAATAATCCTACATTTTCCAGGACATGTTTCTGCTACTGTAATGTTAGCATGCAAGCTAACTTTGCAGGTGTACACCTCAGAGTCTGATATTTTGGTACTTGATGCACACATACTGTTAGCATTTTGTCTTTAAAAAAAAAATGTTTTAGCTATTTTTGCAAGTCAAAGTCATATACAGTAGTGCCTCAATGTACAAGCTTAATTAGTCTGTGATGGAGCTAATAACTCAAAATAACTGCATCTCAAATCAACAAATTGAAAATTAATTAAAATAAAAAATACAAATCTTCTACAGTATTTACCTTGGTGAGCTGATTTCTGCGGTATCTCCTTCCAGCTACTTCTCCTTCAAACATGAAATCAGCGGCTTCTCCATATTTTTATGGATAAATGTCCACCGTTTATATAGTATTTTATCATCCTTTACTGGCGTTAGACTCATTCTGCTTCAGTATGGTGCAAAGTAGCAGTGATATGTTTGAATTGCTTGGCCAAGTTGGCACTTCTGCTCAACACTGTTTTTAACACTCTTTTTCTTCGTTCCCATGGTTAAAAAATATATATAATAATATATATCTAGTTATAAGCTAATGCTACAGTAGCAAGTAAGACCAGACATTTTGGTACGCCAACTAATTGCGGGAATGCTTGTAACTCAGATTTTTGCTAGCAAGAGACAGATTTTATCCCAAAATACACTTAAGTTGGGATGTAGTTAAGTTGAGGTACCACTGTATTTTGGTACTTGATGCATCCTAACGTTAGCGGACAAATATTTCATGCCTGCTTTTGTAGTTTTTTTTTGTTGCAGGTATACACCCTAGAGTCAGGTATTTTGGCACTTGATGCATACTTACTATTGGCATGTAAGCATGTTAATATTAGCGCATTAAAGTCAACTCACTAATTTTGCAGATTTTTCAGACACGTGCTAACTGTTGGCATGCTCACGTTAGCATGCAAATGTTTCATGCTCGCTTTTGTAGCTTTTTGTCCAGGTATACACCTTAGAGTCAGGTGTTTTAGCATTTGATGCATACTTTCTGTTGACATGCCAGCATGTTAATATCAGTGCATTAGCTTTTTTAGCTAATTTTGCAGGTATACACCTCAGTCATATATTCTGGTACTTGATGCATGCTAACGTTAGCATGCTAATGTTTGTTGTTTATTTTGTAGCTATACACCTGAGGGTTGTATTTTTTGTTATCTGACACTATGTGGCTGGCATTTAAGTTAAACTTTTCAACATTTACAGAGAATTTAGACCAACATATTTTTTTTGTATTTTTGAAATACTTCTCTATCCCATTTTTTTTTAAACATAAAACTATAAAATCATTTGTGATCTTACCTTTGCTTTCGAAGTATAGTGTATTAATAACCCAACACTTTCCTTCTTCAGGAAAAGCTCTTTGTTGATACTTTGTTGTAAAAGACCTCATTATTTTCCTGTCTGTAGAAAGACAGCAGCCTCAAGCACCTACCAGCTCACATAAGTCCCCCTGTGAGGAGTACTATATGCATTAAGAGGGTACCGGCTCACTGCAGCCTTAGCTCACGTTTCTGCCCTGTATTTAATCAGAACATATGCAAAGTCAGTGATTTTTACCTAAGAAAATGTTAAAACTTAGAGGAATTATACAGGAAATACACTTATAAAACAGTTCAATGGACAAATAATAATGCGCAAATAATAATTACATGTTAAATAAATAATAAGTGCCATATTTTTTGGACAATAGGGCGCTCTGGATTATAAAACGCATTAAAGGGGTCATTTATGATTTATTTTTCCTACATTTAAAACATTTCCCTGTGGTCTACATAACATGTAATGGAGGTTCTTTGGTCAAAATGTTGCATAGATTATGTTTTAAAGACCATCTTCAAGCCGCTCTCTCTGACCGTCTCTTCAGGATGCGCCGTTTTGTGGGCGGTCTTATTTACGTCGCGTAAGTGTAAACTACTCTATATTAGAAATGGCAACAGTGGAGGATGAATGCCCCACAACAAGAAAATAGCATATTGGCAATGGCGCTAACTACAATGGCGCACAGGCGCCAATTTTTGGGACTTATGCAGATCCCAAACAAACATCAGCAGGTATCAATAAGTAAGAAAAGTTGGTTATTGCATAATATTGCGAAACAAAACACCAGATAATACGTCTCCTAATAGGTACCAATTTGGGCCTTTACACACACACACCATAATAATACCTGTATGTTGAAGCACTGACTACAGTAGTTGAAAGCGCCGCGTTCCATCAAGTGGTGCTGGCTTTGTAGCTTACACAAGTCGTACTAAAACTTTTTGACGTGTTTTCTATATTCTCCATGAAACATCAACGTGTTTGTGTTGCTTGCTTACGAGTACTTGCTAGCGTCATTTATTTAACAGGCGTCAACTTGCAGTCAACACGTATCTCTTATGTGTAACTGGCATCTACTGGTCACACTTATCATTACACCATGTACCAAATAAAATTGCTTTGAGGTAAACACAACCAGAATTGATTAGGCGCACCGGGTTATAAGCAGCTCGTGCAGAACTCTGCTGCTCGTCTGCTAACACAGACCCGCGGACGTGAGCACATCACCCCTATATTAGCGTCCCTTCACTGGCTCCCTGTGCGTTACAGAATCAATTTTAAACTCCTTTTATTTGTTTTTAAATGTCTAAACAACCATATCTCTCCGACCTCCTTCAGCCTTACTGCCCCACCCGATCCCTAAGATCAGCCGATCAGCTGCTACTGACGGTCCCTGACACAAGGCTGAAGCTTAGAGGTGACAGAGCTTTCACTGCTGCTGCTCCCAAGCTCTGGAACGACCTACCTCTTAGTGTTAGACAAGCCTCCTCTCTTCCTGTTTTTAAATCTCTCTTAAAAACATACTTTTATTCCATGGCTTTTAACACTGAGTGATATCCATCCTGCAATGGCGCCCCATAATACACCTGCTGTGAACCTGTTTTTATATTTTATTTATTTATTTTTTATCGTGTTCTGTTTGTGTTGTGTTGTGTTTGCTCGGTTCTCGTATTATTTTTAACCTGCCCATTGTACAGCACTTTGGCTACCCCTGTGGTAAATTTTAAATGTGCTTTATAAATAAAGTTGATTTGATTTGATTTGATAAGGCGCATTGTCAATTTTTGAGAATATAAAAATATTTTAAGTGCGCCTTGTTCGATAAATACGGTACTTGTTTTTCATAATGACAGAACTTTCCTCCCCTGACTGGACATCACTAGTTGGTGCATACAGTACTGTGCATTTGTCTTAGCAACCCAATAATACACTATATTGCCAAAAGTATTTGGCCACCTGCCTTGACTCACATATGAACTTGAAGTGCCATCCCATTCCTAAGCCATAGGGTTCAATATGATGTCGGTCCACCTTTTGCAGCTATTACAACTTCAACTGTTCTGGGAAGGCTGTCCACAAGGTTGCAGAGTGTGTTTATAGGAATTTTCGACCATTCTTCCAAAAGCGCATTGGTGAGGTCACACACTGATGATGGTCAAGAAGGCCTGGCTCTCCATCTCCATTCTAATTCATCCTAAAGGGGTTATATCGGGTTCAGGTCAGGACTCTGTGCAGGCTAGTCAAGTTCATCCACACCAAACTCTGTCATCCATGTCTTTATGGACCTTGCTTTGTGCACTGGTGCACAGTCATGTTGGAAGAGGAAGGGGCCCGCTCCAAACTGTTCCCACAAGGTTGGGAGCATGGAATTGTCTAAAATGTTTTAGTATCCTGGGGCATTCAAAGTAGGGCTGGGCGATACGGCCTTTTTTTAATATCTCGATATTTTTAGGCCATATCGCGATACACGAAATATATCTCGATATTTTGCCTTAGCCTTGAATGAACACTTGATGCATATAATCACAGCAGTATGATGATTCTATGTGTCTACATTAAAACATTCTTGTTCATACTTCATTAATATATGCTCAATTTAAACTTTCATGCAGAGAGGGAAATCACAACTAAGTCAATTGACCAAAACTGTATTTATTAAACAGTTATTAAGCAGTGGCACAGACATTAATGTCATTTCAAAACAGAAAGTGCAAGATTGTCAGAGACATTTTAAAACAAGCTATGAGTGCACTTTTGTGCATGATGTCCTCAAGATGATAAATCAAAACAACACTAAATTAAAGTGCACTTTTTGTACAGAACGCCACTACAATAGTTTAAAACAAAGTGCACTTTTGTGCATGATGTCACACAAGATATTTCAATAACTGTCAAATAAAAATGAGCCGCATAATAGGAAATCAAATAGTGTATGTCCTTCGCTATGTGGTAGGTTTCTGCGGACGTTATCTCCTTCTGTTGTTGACTATTTTTTTAATAGTGTTGATGTGGAAATGGTTGCCTCCGCATTTTGTTGGTATGGCACCGAACGGAGATGTTGACATGCAGAGTTTCAAGCACTCTTCATTCTAGGGCAGGTGACTTTTCAAAGGATGCTACATATTAGCAGTAAAGCTACTTTTTGTAGCGACGCTTTCGCTCCACACTTGACAAATTACGGTTGTCTGTTCGACATATTCCCACTTGAAGCCAAACCACCTGTGCTGTTTTTCTTAGGAATTAATTCCTCCTTCATTTTTTACCAGATTCGCACCTTCTTTCTCTCGTATTACCACTCGCACCACAGCTAACTTTAGCCTTGCTGCTACCTCTCTGCTCGGGGAGGGCGTATGACGTTGCACAGGTGACGTATGTAAGAAGGTGCGCTTGTTTATGTCTCTGTGAGAAGGAGAGACTAGAGTGAGGAGAGCCTGTAGTGTAATGCCTGCAGCTAAAAGCACGGGCGCGGCACCGCTGCTGCCCACTGCTCCCCTCACCTCCCAGGGGATGATCAAGGGGATGGGTCAAATGTAGAGGACAAATTTCACCACACCTAGTGTGTGTGTGACAATCATTGGTACTTTAACTTTAACTGCGTGAGAACGTATACTCGAATATCACCATATAGTCATTTTCTATATCGCACAGAGAAAAACCCGCGATATATCGAGTATATCGCCCAGCCCTAATTCAAAGTTCCTTTCACTGGAACTAAGGGGCCAAGCCCAACTCCTGAAACACAACCCCACATCATAATTCCTCCTCCACCAAATTTCACACATTTGGCACAATGCAGTCCGAAATGTACCGTTCTCTTTGCAATCTCCAAACCCAGACTCGTCTATCAGATTGCCAGATGGAAAAGCTTGATTCATCACTCCAGAGAAGGCGTCTCCACTGCTCTAGAGTCCAGTGGCGACGTGCTTTACACCACTGCATCCGACGCTTTGCATTGGACTTGGCGATGTATGGCTTAGATGAAGCTGCACGGCCATGGAAATCCATTCTATGAAGCTCTCTGCGTACTGTACGTGGGCTAACTGGAAGGTCACATGAAGTTTGGAGCTCTGTAGCAACTGACTGTGCAGAAAGTCGGCGACCTCTTTGCACTATGCGCTTCAGCATCCGCTGACCCCTTTCTGTCAGTTTACGTGGCCTACCACTTTGTGGCTGAGTTGCTGTTGTTCCCAAACTCTTCCATTTTCTTATAATAAAGCCAGCAGTTGACTTTGGAATATTTAGGAGCGAGGACATTTCATTGGATTTGTTGCACAGGTGGCATCCTATGACAGTTCCACACTGGAAATCACTGAGCTCCTGAGAACGGCCCATTCTTTCACAAATGCTTGTAGAAACAGTCTCCATGCCTAAGTGCTTGATTTTATACACCTGTGGCCGGGCCAAGTGATTAGGACAGGGATGTCCAAAGTGCGGACCGGGGGCCATTTGTGGCCCGCAGGTCATTTTTTTAACGGCCCCATGGCACATTTTAAAAATACGATTGAAAACAATTAAAAGCATGATAAGTGGTATAAAAGAGCAAACAGGTGAAATGTAACAAGAAAATGTCGCAATGTATACTCTAATAACACAAAGCTGCCATGCAGGCTGTTTCTTTCTTCAATGTCATTATGAATTATTGACCTATTCAAGGCTCCAATTACGTCACATCTGAGATATTTTGGGGAAAAATGTTACATATTTTGTGTTTGCCATATAAAAAACTGAGCTGTTTTTTTTATAAAGAATGGCCTAAAACGAACAAACGAAAAACATAAACAACAATAAAACGTATAATTGACGGATAGATCTGAAGTTGATCTCGAGATTATTGTGTTAAAAGTAAACAGTAAAAAAATTTTATTTTTATTTTTTAACACTATAATTATTTGGATCCCCAATAATTTTAGTGTCATTGCTCAAAAAATAATAATGAATTAAAATCAATGTTGTTATGAGTTATTGACCTTTTTAAGGCTCCAATTATTATATAATCTGAAATATTCCACTTAAAAATTTTATTGAGTGAAAATATTGCATATTTTGTATTTTTTCCATAAAAAAACTGGGTTTTCTTTGACAACAAGAGCATATAACTTAAATCTTTAAAACCGTTATATTGACAGATAGACCTAATGTTGATCTAGAGATTTAAAACTTGAATAATAATAAAAATAATAATACTGAATAATGACACATTTTTAATATTTTTTTGACCAAAACCCTTTGGGGTCCCCGGGATCAAGCCTGAGTGGAAGCTTAAATGTATATTTTTAATACATATATTGTATTGGTTTTTAAAATAAAAAATATCAAAATGGCCCCCGCTTGCTTTGATTTTTCAGAATGCGGCCCTCAGTGGAAAAAGTTTGGACACCTCTGGATTAGGACATCTGATTCTGATCATTTGGATAGGTGGCCAAATACTTTTGGCAATATAGTGTATGTCCCCAGCTTTATCCAAATCCTCACCGACAATGGAATGGGGTCTTCTTTGGCCCCACCCCTGACCACACGCTTAACAGTATTCAACGTACGGTTGCTCCCTGTCTAACTGACAGCGCCTTGTTGTTCTTTGGGCCTTTACTACTGTAATTAAGTTATGGGAAGATCTTGTTTGGCCAGTTTAATATTATTCGAATTCTTGGCTGGAACAACAATTAACCTTAGCTGTCACAGTAGATCAATGATGAGGCAGGAGAAAGGCAACACACATACAGACTATAATTAAATAGCTGAGTTGTATTAAAAAGCAGTGATGATCAGCAGTGTATGCCAACGTGCTTGGTAATTAGATCAGGGTAACAAATGGTGCATTAAACCAAGAGTCAATTGTCACATTTCAATCAATCAATCAATCAATGTTTATTTATATTTGATGCAAGTAGACATTAAACAGGGACGACTGCAGAATGGAGTTATTGTCACTCGCTTGACAATTATCATAATTATATTGTTGGCGGAGACATAAAGCTGTCCTGTGAAATGTATTCAGCTCCGGGTTGCCAAGGGCAACCATCTGCATGTCAAAACATCCTGTCTTCCTCTATAGATACGCTAGTGTCTTTTTGTGTATTATTTAGCTGCAACCAGATTGGATTTATTACATGTGAAGTTCATCCTTGGCACGCCATCCCGCACATGAATTTCTGCACCGGGAAACAAATCTTCTGCTCGCAATAAATCACAGCAATCAGTAGTATTTCGAAAAGCAGCAGCGAGAGAATTCCAGCGCCGCTAATTGTCACTCTGGGTTTCCAGGCTGGTCACCCCGGGGTAACTTAGGCGTGCGGAGCATTCTCCCAATTACAAGTCAGCACGCCATAAAAAGTCTTCTTGAAGCGTATTATTTTAAAGTTGAAATGACACAATCCCGTATTAAAATGTGTGTTTAACTTTGGAAAAGATGATCGCGGTGCTAAAATAGGCCTTTTTTTTTGTCGAGCATGAGGAAACACTGTGCTTCGGTCTGAAATGACTACTACCAGTTAATTTCCCTTGTCCACCCTCCAGAGAGCGTCGTCACTGATTCATTCATTCATGTATGTATTTGACAGGGACAGTACAATGAAACATTGCTACCCATAGGTAGCCAATGTCAAAGTACATACGATTTATAGCCACAGGCTACTTTGCAACATTTGGCCCTGGTTAAGCTTTTAAAAAGTTGAGAAAAGTGTAAAACACATACAAAAGGATTAAGACAAGTACAAAAATAAAAACACATTGAAAATAATTGGCCCCATTTGTGAAGTGAATTATATTTATATAGCACTTTTCTCTAGTGGCTCAAAGTGCTTTTACATAGTGAAACCCAATATCTAAGTTACATTTAAACCAGTGTGGGTGGCACTGGGAGCAGGTGGGTAAAGTGTCTTGCCCAAAGACACAACGGCAGTGACTAGGATGGCGGAAGCGGGGATCGAACCTGGAACCCTCAAGTTGCTGGCACGGCCACTCTACCAACCGAGCTATACCGCATATTTGTCTGTACTACACCCAGTTCTAGTGCTCACACTTCTGATTTTCCTTAAGCCACTTTTTCAGTTTTGTGGAGAAAAGTTTAATGTCCAACTGTGACTTTTGCCATGCCTACAGTAAGTCGTTTAACCCCTTAAAGGCCTACTGAAAGCCACTACTACCGACCACGCAGTCTGATAGTTTATATATCAATGATGAAATCTTAACATTGCAACACATGCCAATACAGCCGGGTTAACTTATAAAGTGACATTTTAAAATTCCCGGGAAATATCCGGCTGAAACATCGCGGTATGATGACGTATGCGCGTGACGAAGTCCGAGTAACGGAAGTTATGGTACCCCGTAGAATCCTATACAAAAAGCTCTGTTTTCATTTCATAATTCCACAGTATTCTGGACATCTTTTGCAATTTTTTTAATGAACAATGAAGGCTGCAAAGAAGACAGTTGTAGGTGGGATCAGTGTATTAGCAGCGGACTACAGCAACACAACCAGGAGGACTTTGTTGGAGCGCTAGCCGCGCTAGCCGCGCTAGCCGCCGACTTCACCTTGACTTCCTACGTCTCCGGGCCGCCAAACGCATCGGGTGAAGTCCTTCGTCCTTCTGCCGATCGCTGGAACGCAGGTGAGCACGGGTGTTGATGAGCAAATGAGGGCTGGCTGGCGTAGGTGGAGAGCTAATGTTTTTAGCATAGCTCTGTGCAGTCTGGTTGCTAAGTTAGCTTCAATGGCGTCGTTAGCACAGCATTGTTAACCTTCGCCAGCCTGGAAAGCATTAACCGTGTATTTACATGTCCACGGTTTAATAGTATTGTTGATTTTCTATCTATACTTCCCGTCAGGGGTTTATTTCTTTTGTTTCTATATGCAGTTAAAGCAAGATGCTATCACGTTAGCTCATAGCTAAAGCATTTCGCCGATGTATTGTCGTGGAGATAAAAGGCACTGAATGTCCATTTCGCGTTCTCGACTCTCATTTTCAAGAGGATATAGTATCCGAGGTGGTTTAAAATACAAATCTGTGATCTACAATAGAAAAAGGAGAGTGTGGAATCCAATGAGCCAGCTTGTACCTAAGTTACGGTCAGAGCGAAAAAAAGATACGTCCATCGCTGCCTCTCAAGTCATTCACTGTAACGTTCCTCATCTACGAATCTTTCATCCTCGCTCAAATTAATGGGGTAATCATCACTTTCTCGGTCCGAATCTCTCTCGCTCCATTGTAAACAACGGGGAATTGTGAGGAATCCTAGCTCCTGTGACGTCACGCTACTTCCGGTACAGGCAAGGCTTTTTTTTATCAGCGAGCAAAAGTTGCAAACTTTATCGTCGATTTTCTCTACTAAATCCTTTCAGCAAAAATATGGCAATATCGCGAAATGATCAAGTACGACACATAGAATGGATCTGCTATTCCCGTTTAAATAAAAAACAATCATTTCAGTAGGCCTTTAAACAAATAATTATTTAATAATTTAATAATTATTACTTCAAACATTCTTAAACAATACACAAGCCTTCAGCTTGGTGGCATCACTACTCGATTTATTCAACAGGCTCAACTAGGAAATAACCAAGTACCGTATCAGTAGGACGCCGTACCCACCAAATTCTATATTAAATGTTTTTATTTTTTTTATATACATGCGTATTATCTGCACCGGACTATAAGCCACAGATAAACAGTGCAGGCCAAAAGTTTGGACAAACCTTCTCCTCATTCAATGGGTTTTCTTTATTTTTTTCCCCATGACTATTTACATTGTAGATTGTCACTGAAGGCATCAAAACTATAAATGAACACATGTGGAGTTATGTACTTAACAAAAAAGGTGAAATAACTGAAAACACGTTTTATATTCTAGTTTCTTCAAAATAGCCACCTTTTGCTCTGATTACTGTTTTGCACACTCTTGGCATTCTCTCGATGAGCTTCAAGAGGTAGTCACCTGAAGTGGTTTTCACTTCACAGGTTTGATGTCTTCAGTGACAATCTACAATGTAAATAGTCATGAAAATAAAGAAAACGCATTGAAATGAGAAGGTGTGTCCAAATTTTTGGCCTGTACTGTCTACAGGTACAAAATATATATTTTTAAACTTTATTTACATACCTTAATTGTTTCCAAACGGTGCTTGTCACACGGCAGTAAAACAAAAGTCATCGTCATGGACTCACGGAAGCAAGCTCTCCAATCAGCTAAAGAAACTTAATAAGTCCACGGTGACGGTTTGGTGAATTTACAAATCTGAAACAATGCATAAAGCCATTGTAAGTTAATAATACTAACACACACTTGTAAACGTGCTAGCATATTTGCTAATGCTAATGACTACATAACGCTAACACGTACAAATGTGCTTGAAAACACTTACAGACATCACACAAGACACGGTTTAGTCAGTATGACTTGCTTTAGTTCTATTGTAAAACTTGCAAACCTTGCTTGAAGTGATGAATGAAGAATCCTTTCGAGCAGAAACGCTAATGGTTATACTTCTTATTTCGTGCCTTCAAGCGGAAGTACATTTTCAATCCTGCAGCACCTGCAGTGAGAACATTTGTCTAAAAGATAGCGCCATAGCACAAACGATAGCACACCTTTTCAGTGTCTCTGTCGATATAATATTAAAACTATTTGTTCAATACAAAACATTATGGCCTTTAGCAAAGAAAAATCCATAAATAAGCCACACCGTTTTACAAGCCGCAGAGTTCCAAGCGTAGGAAAAAAAATTGCAGCTTATATCCGGAAAGTATACAATACGGTATACGTAAGTAGACTATAAGTCTTCAGCTCGGTGGCTTGTAGATTCTGGTTCCAGCAACTTAATGTGTGGTATGTACGGATAAATAAATAAGTACATAAATACTATCAGGTTCTCAATTGTATTTTTACTTGGGGGGGGCGTGAAAAAAATTATAGCCTCAATAGGGGGCTGACAAAACATAATTGAGAAGCAGTGAATTAGGTACACAGGTCTCCCTCCTGGTCTCCCATTTCAGGGCCCAACCTTGGTTCTGATATCTCGGCACCATTGTCCAATGCAAAGGAGCCAAACTTCCTTGGCAGTTGCAAGCAGCTGGCATCTGGAGAAAACATCTTTGTGTGCAGATTGCCGATCACATGTCAGAAAAATATGAACAAGTAAATAAGTGACGCTGCTTGGCGAGGGCTCGATGGCTCCTGGCACCAGAATGATTCCATATGGCACATTTACAAGGCTGCCGCTTTTATGAACAGAAGCTGCATGCTAATTCCAAACACTCCAAAGCAACAAAAGCGATAAGTTAGTTTAGGGAGGGACAAGCGGTAGAAAATGGATGGTTGGAAGGTTGGCTATAGAAAATATACCGGTTTAAACTATAATACCGGTATATCGCGCAGCCCTATTTCACACTAATCTTACATTTTTTTCTAATCTTGAATAAAATATGACTAAATTGGTCATATGAAAAAACAAACTAGTTGTATTCTGTAAAGTGTATAAATGCATAAGTGTGCACGATTGGCATCTGTCCCGTTTAAATACAGCAACCAGTGTTATTAATCTAGAATGTATGTGTATATATATATATATATATATATATATATATATATATATATATATATATATATATATATATATATATATATATATATATATATATATGTATATATGTATATACAAATATATATATATATATGTATATATATATATATATATATATATATATATATATATATATATATATATATATATATATATATATATATATATATATATATATGTATACAGTCGCGATCAAAAGTTTACATACACTTGTGAAGGACATAATGTCATGGTTGTCTTGAGTTTCCAATAATTTCTACAACTTTTAATTTTTTGTAAAAGAGTGATTGGAGCACATACTTGTTGGTCACAAAAAACATTCATGAAGTTTGGTTCTTTTATGAATTTATTATGGGTCTACTGAAAATGTGACCAAATCTGCTGGGTCAAAAGTATACATACAGCAATGTTAATATTTGCTTACATGTCCTTTGGCAAGTTTCACTGCAATAAGGCACTTTTAGTAGCCATCCACAAGCTTCTGGCAAGCTTCTGCTTGGATTTTTGATCACTCCTCTTGACAAAATTGGTGCAGTTCAGCTAAATGTGTTGGTTTTCTGACATGGACTTGTTTCTTCAGCATTGTCCACACATTTAAATCAGGACTTTGGGAAGGCCATTCTAAAACCTTAATTCTAGCCTGATTTAGCCATTCCTTTACCACTTTTGACATGGATTTGGGGTCATTGTCCTGTTGGAACACCCAACTGCACCCAAGACCCAACCTCCGGGCTGATGATTTTAAGTTGTCCTGAAGAATTTGGAGGTAATCCTCCTTTTTCATTGTCCCATTTAAAGCACCAGTTCCATTGGCAGCAAAACAGGCCCAGAGCATAATACTATCACCACCATGCTTGCTGATAGGTATGGTGTTCCTGGGCTTAAAGGCCTCACCTTTTCTCCTCCAAACATATTGCTGGGTATTGTGGCCAAACAGCTCCATTTTTGTTTCATCTGAAATCACATGGACAAAGATAAGACCTTCTGGAGGAAAGTTCTGTGGTCTAGGCAGGTGCCTTAATTGGGACAAAGAAAAAGGAGGATTACCTCCAAATTCTTCAGGACAACCTAAAATCATCAGCCCGGAGATTGGGTCTTGGGTGAATTTTGGTGTTCCAACAGGACAATGACCCCAAACACACGTCAAAAGTGGTAAAGGAATGGCTAAATCAAGCTAATTAAGGTTTTAGAATGGCCTTTAGTGGGGGCCCTTATGGAGATTTTAGGGTGTGTTCGTTCACTTTTATCTAAAAGCGCCAAATTTGGCACAGGTGTAGCTCAGGGTATACTTAAATGATTTGGCAAGGGCGCCCGCGCCGGTGACCTTTGGGGTCGCCACAGCGGCTGATCCAATATGGCCACCACCTGAACACGCTTTTGCCTCTACATTTGAACCAGATGAGCTACAAATCCAAACCTTGTGTCTATTTCATGTTTTTTGACAATTAGAAATATGATGGAAAAATCATCTTCATGATTGGGTGTGTCTGGACACCTAATTAGCATATTTCCAAGATGGCGGCTATGTAAAAATTAGGTGTACCTTAACGTTTGATACTTTTAGGTTTTTTGAGCATCAGAAACATACTGGAATGATCAGATTTATGATCATATATTTATTAGAGCACTTTAATTTCCATATTAACAACATAGCCATTATCTACCAAAATGTATTGCACATATATTTCAACACAGATAGAATGTAAAGCTACAGATATATTTCATTGTAACACTAGTAAAAGTAGAGAAAGTCAGTGTTACCCCCCTTCTTCCTGTAATATAGGTTTCTGTTTCAACAGAAACAGAAAGGTATCTTACAGAGAAGGCTCCGACACTGTTATCCACACAGTGTGATAATAGTTTGGTCCCTCGACAGGCTACTGTTGTGTCTCCTGACTTCTCCTGATGTGAAAATCATACAGAAAAGCTAATCTATGTATAGTCATTCTATTGCCTAATCTAATACTGTGAAAATCATCAACTTTATTTTCATGTAATGCATTTTTCAGTGTACGGTAGCTATTATCAAACAATATGGCCTCCACATCATCTGATAGTAATAGTATCAGCAGCAGCATCAATTGGGACTTATGTTGTCTCTGCCAATTACAGTCTGATGACCCCTTACAAACACCCGAAAGCGAAAAACTATTGTCGCTAGAAAAGGATCTCAAAGATTTCATTGAAATTGCGAAAGCTATACCTTCATGTATAAATGTCACAATTGATCAATTGAATGATGGTTCAGGTATCGCATCAACACTTGTATTAAATAAGGCCAAATACCACAAACGCTGCAGAAGTTACTGTAGTAGTTCTCGTGTTAAAAGGGCTGGAAAGCATGAGGATCTTGCTGTCCCCTCCTTATTAAGTCCTAAAAAGCTTTGATCAAGTCATCCCCAAACCAGTGGTATTCATTGTGTGATATGTGAAGGGGAGGATACGAAAGATCTGCACAAGGCATTAACAAATAATGTTGATTCCAAAATGAAAAGCTGGGCAGAATCTAGTAAAGATTTTAAACTTCTTGGGAGATTAGTTACTCAAGCGTCTGATGTGCACGCAGCAGATGTGTACTATCACACCAAATGTTATCTGTACTTGAGATATGCAGCACAAGTTGCACAACATAGCCCTGCGATGAGGTGGCGACTTGTCCAGGGTGTACCCCGCCTTTCGCCCGAATGCAGCTGAGATAGGCTCCAGCACCCCCCGCGACCCCAAAAGGGACAAGCGGTAGAAAATGGATGGATGGATGGAAGTTGCACAACATAAAACATCTTCCAGCATATCAGAAGAAGAAGCGTCTACCAGTGAATCCAGGGAAACCTTTGACCCTCTGACTATAGCGCAAATTGTTGCTCTAGGATTCAGATTGCTCCTTCACAATTTCAAATTTAAGGCAACTCTATAGAACCCTTATGAATGAACGTGGGCATGTCTGTTGTTATAATGAACCTCACACAACAAGATTCAAGACACATCTCCTCTCTTTTCTGCCTTACTGGAGTGAACACCAGAAAGGGAGGGAGACGTACATTGCAAGCAAGCAAAAAGTGGCAGACAGTGTAGCTAGAGGCCATGATTCCAACCAGATTGATCAAGATGAGCCACTTTTGTTGACAAGGGCTGCCTTGGTTTTACACAAGTTTTGTTTACAACCAGGACACAAATTTGATGGCACCTTACCTTTTAACTGTCTTACGGTATTTGTTCCTGAACCTTTAAGAGTATTCAATGACATTGTCCTTCAAGGACCAGGACTCCTCAAAGCCATGCACCAACAATGAGGGTCCAGCACAGTAACCTGTATGCGCACACTTGGTGCAGCTTTTGTCAAGTAATTGGGGAACAAAAACAACAACCCCCCCCGAAAAAAAAAAAAAACATTAGAAAGGAATCATGCATGTTGCACCAGGTTTTACTCATAACAATGCCCAAGTTACGTCCAATGTCTTCAGAATAGCAAAACGTCACTTGGAAATATGCAAATTAGGGTCTAGACACACCCAAAAATGAAAATGAGCATTCCAACACATTTCTAATTATCAAAACACATGAAATAGACACCAAGTTTACATTTGTAGCTCATCTGCTTCAAATGTATTCATATTTGATTGGCCGCTGTGGCGGCCCCAAAGGCCCTAGCTAAATCATTTAAGTATGCCCTGAGCTACACCTGTGCCAAATTTGACGCTTTTAGACAAAAGTGAACGAAAATATCCCTAAGGGCCGCCACTACTTCCCAAAATCCTGATTTAAACGTGTGGACAATGCTGAAGAAACAAGTCCATGTCAGAAAACCAACACATTTCCCTGAGCTGCACCAATTTTGTCAAGAAGAGTGATCAAAAATTCAACCAGAAGCTTGCCAGAAGCTTGTGGATGGCTACCAAAAGCGCCTTACTGCAGTGAAACTTGCCAAGGGACATGTAAGCAAATATTAACATTGCTGTATGTATACTTTTGACCCAGCAGATTTGGTCACATTTTCAGTAGACCCATAATAAATTCATAAAAGAACCAAACTTCATGAATGTTTTTTGTGACAAACATGTGCTCCAATCACTCTGTCACAAAAAAATAAGGGTTGTAGAAATGATTGGAAACTCAAGACAGCCATGACATTATGTAATTCACAAGTGTATGTAAACTTTTGACACGACTGTAGTTGTAAGAAACATACTTTATTTGTTGCCATGGAGGTGAGGATTATTGAAGCATCTTCACACTGTGGAGGGACATTAGCCGGTAGGACACTACAGTGCGTTGACGCCGTTGTTCACTTGTCACTGTCATATTTGCGGGATACCGCTACAATGTGTCATCAACATGCATTTTCATGATTTAACGATAGTATTAAAAGCTCTATCGTCTGCCAAATGTATATAATTTAAATCAAATATTGCCTAATGTCCTACAAAAGATTGCCTCATCCTACGGGAGGATTGCATGGCCACTAACAAGTTGTTTTGCCTTAGGAAGGCGAACAACTGATTGGTAAGCATTACGGTGATCAACAACCCTTGTTTGACCATGCCCATCTGAGAAGTGTATTAGTAAAACTCCACACCTAAAATTTGGAACTCAATTAGCCTTTTGGAAGAAAGGCAGCACACCTTCAACAAACAAGAACAGTGCTTTTGCCTCGATTCAAACCTTGATTCCTGAGACTCTACAGACATCTGGTAGATAAACGTCCTGGACTGTGTTATGAACCAGAAACATGAAGATGATGAAGGTGGCCAATGCAGCACTCGCTAGGCACAATCCAGGACCGCCATTCAGCATCAGAGCAATCCTCTGGCGGAGGTGATTGATTGGGAGGTCTATCTCATATAAGACCTCTGAGTGTTTTCTCCTCATGGAGTCCTGGCTTGTAAGCCATCAGGAATCTCTTAAAATTGATTTTCTCCACACCATCAGATAGAGACAGACAGGGGGAAGAGGTAGGGGTTTCTTTGCCGTCACGTTTTAGTAAGACCGATGAGATAGAAAGCGATGCGGAGGAAGGCTTTGAGGGTAAAACAAACAATCCGAGACCAGGATAACTCTGGGCTTTATTGCAACGGAAATCAATTGACTATTAGCACCTGACGTGGACCCATGAAAATGCATCCATCTTCAGCTACGAGATACAGAGGTCAGAGATGGGCGATGGCATCAGATGTGCGGTGATACCGTCCTGTCTTGTCTCCTCGGGCGCAATGAAGCTTTTGTTCTTAATGACACAATACGTCAAGGCGTGCATAACTGTCAGTCGCCCACCACGACTGCGACCGGTGATGTTTCATGGGTATTGCATCATGAAGGAAGAGCGAAACACACAATCACACAAGTGATCTGTTTGTGCATCTGAATGGGCCACTAAGTCAACTCTGTGCAGCGCCAGCACAATGTCACATTTATACTATATCATATCAATCAGTCATGCAGTCAATCTTTTGGAGAGCTGCTTGCTATACTAACCCATCTATTTGATCTATTATCTAACTTCATCAGCTATAGCAGGGGTGGGCAATTAATTTTTACCGGGGGCCGCATGAGCAACCCGAGCACTGCTGGAGGGCCACATTGACAATATTTCAATTAAATTTTGCTCAATATTATTTTTGATATATACCGTAAGATAAATAATAATAATAATAATAATAATACTTTCATTTAACCTAACTTAAATTTATACCAAAAGCACTGCTTTGGAAATCATTTGTACCCCTTTTAGAGATCACATTTAGTTCCCCTTAAACATCCTCATGTTGCACAATGAAATGTAAGCATAGGATGAATTGTGCATTCCTGTAACTTTCTCTAGTAACAGCATTCCATGATTAATATAAATAAATTAACATTAATAATAAATGACAGTAAAATAAGCACACGTATGACTGAGGAGTCATAGTGTAACTTTGTGTGGTGTTTGAGTTGTCTGACTTTTTGTGTGGCCATAAACGCACCAGTGGTTTAGTGCTATGCGTGTTGGTGACAGATGACAAGTTGGTTTTGGCCTGGTTTGTACGGCAGAAAATGACTAGTTTTTCGAGATAGAAGTGTTTTACTCATGTTTTTGGTGTGGTTATGGCCGAATATAAACAGTTTTGCTCAATAAAGTGATCGATATAATTCCTGGCCTCGAAGCATCTCGATAGACGTTACAATAATTGAATGGTGATCAATTGAACGGTATTGACGAACACCGTTAGGGCCGCTTGTTGTCACTGTCACTCAGAGTTGCATTGCAAAATTACACAGAATAAATGTGTTTATTTTGTTTAGAATTCAGATGGGATTTGATTTGGTGCGCGGCATATATTTGCTGTGCGCAGAGGACGCTTGAGCAGTGTGCAATTGCGCAGGCGCGCACCTTAGAGGGAACGTTGCTTGGCAGTCCATGTCTTGTTGAAAACACGGCATTCGTCATCAACTTTTCTCTTTTTAACGTCTCGGGGGTAAACCGTGCATCACTTGTTGCTGTGCACCTTCACTCACAGGTTACACACGGACCTACGACCATAAATAACACTTTTCAAAATAAAAGCAACACAGTTGTATTCAGGGGCACCGCTAGGGATTTTGGGCCCCATGAAAATAATCTTTACAGGGCCCCCAACACAGCGGCAACATTATAATTTCATCATCATTAGGGGCCTCTCTGGGCCCCCCTCCATCATGGGCCCCTAGAATCCGTCTCCTTTACCCCCCCTTTTCGGCGCCCCTGGTTGTATTGCACGCACGACATATATGTTTTTTCAACTTTATTTTGTAATTTGTGATTGCAGCTGTTCACATTCACTCACAATCACGCACGTGCATACGTCCACACGGAAGTAATACAAATAACGCTTTTCAAAACAAAAGCAGCATCGTTGTATTGCACACTCGACATAGATACTTTTTAAAATTTATTTTGTAATTTATGATTGGCCTCACGCGGGCCGGACAGGGACGCACAAAGGGCCGGATGTGGCCCGCGGGCCGCAGATTGCCCAGGTCTGAGCTATAGAGTGCACTCTAACTGCTTCAGTGAACTCTGTCCAATAACCGACTTATCTGCTATTGTCGCTGGGTGTGTAGTCAACAAAAGAAAATGACCACCCTATGGTATCTAATTAGAACTGGATCAATAAATTGCATTTGTAGGTGTGGCTGTAGTAGTGTCGTCCCGATATCAATATTTTGGGACCAGTACCAAAATGTATTTCGATACTTTTGGGTACTTTTGGCTACTTTTTTATAAATAAAGGGGACCACAAAAAATTGCATTATTGGCTATATTATAACAAAATCTTACGCTACATTAAACATAGGTAACACTTTAGTATAGGGAACATATTCACCATTAATTAGTTGCTTATTAACATGCAAATTAGTAACATATTAGCTCTTAATTAGTCATTATTAAGTACTTATTAATGCATTACTAACCCAAACCCTAACCAAATAACTCTAAATTAGTCTTTATTACTTAGAATATGTTCCCCATACTAAAGTGTTACCAAACATATGTTTCTTATTGCAAGTTTGTCCTTAAATAAAATAGTGAAGGTACTAGACTACTTGTCTTTTAGTAGTGAGTAAGCAAACAAAGGCTCCTAATTTAGTCTGCTGACGTATGCAGTAACATATTGTGTTATTTTCCATTCTATTATTTTGTCAAAATTATGAGGGATAAGTGGTAGAAAATGAATTATTAATCTACTTGTTCATTTACTCTTAATATCTGCTTACTTTCTCTTTTATTCTATCTTATTCTTCTGTTGTTTGATACTTTACCGTAGTTTTGGATGATACCACAAAGTTGGGTATCAATCCGATACCAAGTTGTTACAGGATCATACATTGGTCATATTCAAAGTCCTCGTGTCCAGGGACATATTTCCTATAAACATAATATCAACTTTAAAAAAACGAAAGGAGATTTTGTGATGCTAAAACATTTCGATTAATATCATAGTAGTATCGACTAAATATGCTCCTGTACTTGGTATCATTACAGTGGATGTCAGGTGTAGATCCACCAATGGCGTTTGTTTACATTTTGACGCCGCTGAGCTACGGTGTGTAGTGAAGCATGTTTAGCTATTCCTCGTCCTGCAGGGATGATACTTGTAAGAAACTTACTTTATTTGTCACCATGGAGGTGAGGATTAGTGATTTAGAAGTAGCTAAAACACTGCAGACTGGGGCTGGATGTTAGCCGTTAGCTAGCTAGCCATGTCTTAAAGCACCTCTTTCTGAGGGTGTTTCAGTGTTATAACTTCACCTTTATCGTTAGTTTGTGGGGGGACCGGTACTTTTTAGAGGGGGTATAGTACTGAATATGATTCATTAGTATCGTGGTACTATACTGAAACCGGTATACCGTACAACCGTAGGTTGTAGGAAACCTTCCTGAACAGGGATGGGTACAGAATTTAGTACTTTTAGAGGCAGCAACCAAATTCGGTCGTTACTACCAGGTATCGATTCACCTAAAGTCAAACTGTGCCATATTTGGATACCTTTGTTGCTTGCGATTACATGTCCGTTTGCAGACACGGCCGGCTCAAACACTTGGCGAGGAAACAATTACTCATGCAGCAATTAGAGTGGACTCAGCCAGACTGCTATGAGGTAAGGTTGGAATATTCCATGCCAAAAAAGCAAGTATGCCTGATAGAAAACACTCACACATAAGTAAAGCTACCCTTTTTCAAAATGCAGTTGCTTGATGCTAATTTACATTGGCTTTGCTATATACATTCTACTGATTAGCATCAGTGATTTTACATGGCAAAATCAAATCCTCCAATTTTAGTAATGAAAACTACATCAAGGATGCACGTTACAATCAAACAGCTGGTGTGTGATAAGTACAGTCCTTATGATATAGAAATCTTGTAGGGCGCAACATAATACTAGACTGGCACATTCAACTTATGTACTGTATTTATTTGAATTCGGACAGTTTATATTAATGTGTCAGCAAGAAAACAGCTTCAACATGAATATGCTGGAATTAGCACAAAAGCTAAATTGCATCCATTGTCCTAAGGCAGCTTAATTGCAAAGGCCTAGCTAGGCCTATAGACTACTGCTATCTGATGTTTTGCAACTGCATGCAAAATCAACTATATAATACTTGCAAATGAGGCTCAGAAATGTAATGGCAAAACAAGATCTAACAACTAGACAGCACAGTTATCATAGTCACCTCATTTTGAATTGGTAGATTGAGCAATTAGAGTTATTATTAAACAACTACCATTTATTAACACACACAAAAGTTCAAAAATTGGTTCCATTGAGTACCGTTGTCGACTCCCAAATACAAAGAATCGGTTCAAATGTGAAAACAGATTACCACTCTTGATGTCGGTGTTTTGTTGCACAAGAACTACCTCTGCATGCGCTTTAAAATGTTGTTACTCAGCTTTTTTAAAATGTTTTAATTTTTTTATACAAACCTTTATTTAGAAATTTCAGCATTTACAAACAGTTGAAAATAATAATCAAAGTAAGTACAAAAAAACAGCGCCAGGGGGTTGTAAATTCAAAATAACTAAAATAGAATGCAAAATATATATATATAATAAACAAAGTGCAAAGTCATAGGCTCACTCAATCTCAGTAAATAACTTACATTTGGAACACAGCATCATCGTTTTCACAGCTTTTTGGTTGTTAGAGGTAGAGAGTGTTTTAATGTAGAGTTCTAAATCTTTTTTAAAGGCACAAAAAACAGGTCGGGTATTGAGAAACTTACATTTATGAATAGAAAACTTAGCCAATAGTATAATGAGGTTGCAAAGGTAAAATTCCTTTTCAAATTTTTTTTCATACAGTGTAAATCCAAATAGCACCTCTTTAAAACAAAGCCCAAATTTGTCATGAATATTGTCCAGGATGAAGCGACAGATGCCCTGCCATAGTGATCGAGTGCTTTCACGAGTCCAAAACAGGTGGTAAACAGTCTCTGGATGCATGTTACATAAGGTGCAGGTAACATCAATGTCCTTCTTGTATCTAACCATCACAGTCTTTAGAGGGTAATAACGATTAATGATTTTAAAAGATATCTCTTTGAATTTGTTGGTAAGTAAATACCTGTTAGGAAGGGACCACGTTTTGACCCAGCACATGTCATTCCCAACATTATTCCAGAGCACAATTACATAGGAGACAGACACACAATCTTGTTGTTACTCAGCTGTTGGTGTAAAAGTCATGCGTGTTATACTTGCTGTACGGTTGTTTAAGATTAAAGATTAAAGTACCAATGATTGTCACACACACACTAGATGTGGTGAAATTTGTCCTCTGCATTTGACCCATCCCCTTGGGGAGCAGTGGGCAGCAGCGGCGCCGCGCCCGGGAATCATTTTGGTGATTTAACCCCCAACTCCAACCCTTGATGCTGAGTGCCAAGCAGGGAGGGAAACGGGTCCCATTTTTATAGTCTTTGGTATGACTCGGCTGGGATTTGAACTCCAACCTACACCATGAACTCATTGACAGAATTAATGTTGACTAAGCAGTTTGCTCTTAGTGGTTGTCTTGTGCAATATATTAGGTATGATCATTTTTGAAGTTGCACATTGTGATTGTTATATAATAAGAATGTTCTAATTTTGGAAACAACACCCTCTCGCCAATAAACGCCCCATTGTTGGTCACATTTAATGGCGCCGTTTTTGTTCCCCCAACCGCTCTCATCAGACTCAGCATCCAGTTTTGAACCATTTGTGGGACTTGGCCCTCCTGCCCCATTTTCCTGTTTAGATGATTCCGTTTATCTGTGAGAAATGGAAATATTTGTCAACATAAAGCAGCCCCAACTGAGCGGGAAGATAAAATGTCCGTCTGGGTGGGGTGTGCCCCCGCATATTGAGGTGCAAACGGAGGAATGGAAGCATCTCCCTGCTGTGCTGATAAGTCAGTGTTTGTGTTTGTGTGTCTGCTGAATTCAAAATTTGGGGGTGTGACCTTTATGGGTGTCTCAAAGTGCATTCAGGCAGTAAGCTGTTTCTACACTATATTGCCAAAAGTATTTGGCCACCTGCCTTGACCCACATATGAACTTGAAGTGCCATCCCATTCTCCATGAAACATTAAAGTGTTAGTGTTGCTTGCTTACGAGTACTTGCTAGCGTCATTTATTTAACAGGCGTCAACTTGCAGTCAACACGTATCTCTTATGTGTAACTGGCATCTACTGGTCACACTTATCATTACACCATGTACCAAATAAAATTGCTTTGAGGTAAACACAACCAAAATTGATTAGGCGCACCGGGTTATAAGGCGCATTGTCAGTTTTTGAGAATATAAAAATATTTTAAGTGCGCCTTGTTTGAAAAATATAGTACTTGTTTTTTATAATGACAGAACTTTCCTCCCCTGACTGGACATCATTAGTCGGTGCATACAGAATAATACACTATATTGCCAAAAGTATTTGGCCACCTGCCTTGACTCACATATAAACTTGAAGTGCCATCCCATTCCTAAGCCATAGGGTTCAATATGATGTCGGTGCACCTTTTGCAGATTACAGCTTCAACTCTTCTGGGAAGGCTGTCCACAAGGTTGCAGTGTGTGTTTATAGAAATTTTCGACCATTCTTCCAAAAGCACATTGGTGAGGTCACACACTGATGTTGGTCGAGAAGGTCTGGCTCTCAGTCTCCGTTCTGATTCATCCCAAGGGTGTTCTATCGGGTTCAGGTCAGGACTCTGTGCAGGCCAGTCAAGTTCATCCACACCAGACTCTGTCATCCATGTCTTTATGGACCTTGCTTTGTGCACTGGTGCACAGTCATTTTGGAAGAGGAAGGGGCCCGCTCCAAACTGTTCCCACAAGGTTGGGAGCATGGAATTGTCCAAAATGTTTTGGTATCCTGGAGCATTCAAGGTTCCTTTCACTGTAACTAAGGGGCCAAGCCCAACTCCTGGAGCGGGCCCCTTCCTCTTCTAACATGACTGTGCACCAGTCTTCGTATCTTAGCCTACTATCAAAATGACTACGTGTCGCAGGCGGACGCAAATCTTCGTTGACAGAAATGTTGAAATGTAATATTTATTCTACACATTTTTACAACATTGGAAAACATTAGTAAGACTTCTCAGAGGGTGAGAAAACTCCTGGAAATGACTGTCTTAGAATGGCCAAATGTATAGATGTGTGTGTCCAAGTTAAAGGAAACGTCAGGTTGTCTTCTTCTAATGGATTTATTACAATCTTTGCAAGCTGGCTAACGTTTGCTGTGGTCTGGAACAACATGGCACGCAAAAAACTATGAGAAATGCAGACAATATTACATACAGATATAACATAAGTAAAGGAAATTAAATGATCTCAAATTTACCTACAAAGGAGGCATAATGATGCAATATGTACATACAGCTAGCCTAAATAGCATGCTAGCATCGATTAACTCGCAGTCATGGATTGACCAAATATGCCTGATAAGCACTCCAGCAAATCAACAACATCAACAAAGCGCACCTTTGTGCATTCACGCACAGCATAAAACGTTTGGTGGACAAAATGAGATAAAGAAGGCGTGGCATAAAACATGTCTTTCTGTGGCAGCGTCGGATAAAGTTATACATGTAAACAAACTGTTGGAAGGCCACACAACGGTGAGTTCCAGGACCGTTGAAATTAGTAGGACAAAACGGCGCTCGCCAAATACTCTCATCAGTGAAGCATAAGCACAAACATATTAAACAGTGGGCTTTCTGACAACTAGGAAGGTTTGTGTTGTGTTTGTCCTCCTACAGAAACCATATTACAACAAAAAATATATTTTTCACCCCATTTTTTTCCCATTTCGATACATTTTTGAAAAAGCTCCATGGGGCCACCAGGTTGCTGACCCCCGGTCTAGTATATCAAAATAAACATGATAGGAGATGTAATGCCACCAAGTCAGCTATGGCTGTTTTTTTCAGGCCTCTGACTGGACAAAATGTGCTTGACAGCAGGTGTATGCGTTTGTGTGTAGACATAGACAGTTTTGAAACTACACTTTTGTGGATGGAGATTGTTTTAACCCCAAATATGTGTTCTTGAAACTCTCCGTGTTCGTGTGGAATATGGCCTTGGTCACTGCCGTTGTGTCCTACGGCAAGACACTTTACCCACCTGCTCCCAGTGCCACCCCCACTGGTTTAAATGTAGCTTAAAGGCCTACTGAAATGAAATTTTCTTATATAAACGGGGATAGCAGATCCATTCTATGAGTCATACTTGATCATTTCGCGATATTGCCATATTTTTGCTGAAAGGATTTAGTAGAGAACATCGACGATAAAGTTTGCAACTTTTGGTCGCTGATAAAAAAAGCCTTGCCTGTACCGGAAGTAGCGTGACGTCGCAGGTTGAAGGGCTCCTCACATTTCCCCATTGTTTACACCAGCAGCAAGGGCGATTCGGACCGAGAAAGCGATGATTACCCCATTAATTTGAGCGAGGATGAAAGATTTGTGGATGAGGAACGTGAGCGTGAAGGACTAGAGTGCAGTGCAGGACGTATCTTTTTTCGCTCTGACCGTAATTTAGGTACAAGGACTCATTGGATTCCACACTTTCTCCTTTTTCTATTGTGGATCACGGATTTGTATTTTAAACCACCTCGGATACTATATCCTCTTGAAAATGAGAGTCGAGAACGCGAAATGGACATTCACATTGACTTTTATCTCCACGACAATACATCGGCGAAGCACTTTAACTACGGAGCTAACGTGATAGCATCGTGCTTAAATGCAGATAGAATTAATTAGTTAATGCTGTGCCGCCTGTCGAAGCCTATCAATGCTGTTGCTAACGACGCCATTGAAGCTAACTTAGCTACGGGACCTCGTCAGAGCTATGATAAAAACATTAGCGCTCCACTTACGTCAGCCCTCATCTGCTCATCAACACCCGTGCTCACCTGCGTTCCAGCGATCGACGGCGCGACGAAGGACTTCACCCGATCATCGATGCGGTTGGCGGCTAGCGTCGGTTAGCGCGTCTGCTATCCAACTCAAAGTCCTCCTGGTTGTGTTGCTGCAGCCAGCCGCTAATACACCGATCCCACCTACAGCTTTCTTCTTTGCAGTCTCCATTGTTCATTAAAGAAATTGCAAAAGATTCACCAACACAGATGTCCAGAATACTGTGGAATTTTGCGATGAAAACAGAGCTGTTTGTATTGGGATGCAATGTGTCCCAATACTTCCGCTTCAACCATTGACGTCACGCGCAAACGTCATCATACATAGATGTTTTCAAGCGGAAGTTTCCCGGGAAATTTAAAATTGCACTTTATAAGTTAACCCGGCCGTATTGGCATGTGTTGCAATGTTAAGATTTCATCATTGATATATAAAGTATCAGATTGCGTGGTCGGTAGTAGTGGGTTTCAAAGTAGGCCTTTAATGTGGGTTTCAATATGTAAAACGCTTTGGGTCTCTAGAGAAAAACGCTATATATATCTAATTCACTTCACTTCACTTTAGAAAAAAACAACATTTAAATGGCAGAAATAAATCTTCAAACTTCACAAAAGTTCCAATGATTGTCACACAAACACACTAGGTGTGGTGAAATGTGTCCTCTGCATTTGACTCATCGCCATGTTCACCCCCCTGGGAGGTGAGGGGAGCAGTGGGCAGCAGCGGTGGCCGCGCTCAGGAATCATTTTGGTGATTTAACCTCCAATTCCAAGCCTTGATGCTGAGTGTCAAGCAGTGGGGCAATGGGTCCCATTTTCATAGTCTTCGGTATGACTCGGCCGGGGTTTGAACTCACAACATCCCAGTCTTAGGGCGGACACTCTAACCACAAGGCCACTGAGCTGGTTTTGTGTTTGTGCTTGGAGCCCTGGTACAATCGGCCGTACCTCCATAACGTGCCTCAAATCCCCTTGTGTGCCGTCAACTTCCTCTCCTAGAAATGAGTACAATTGAAAGAAGTGTAAATTTGGCAGCTGTAACAACAACGAAACAACCTCTGGGTGAGATTAGAAGGACCTCATTATTTGATGGAGGCACTGATGCCAAGAAGCCACACATATTTGTTGGCTGTAAATGAGGAAAACAAGTCATTTATTAAACAACAGCTACTCTTTTTCTTTCCAAGCTGCCAGACATCAACAAAACCCTTGACGCATAATTGAGGTCCTCATTGGAAATTGACAACTGGAGTGGATTGGAGGCTTTGAACTAAACAGTAGAAAAACAATGTTATTTTTTTCATGGTGGTGAAAGTGGTGCAAAGGGTGGTTCACTCATTTCTGAACATGAGCTGACGATGAGCCTTTCGGAGCTTATTTACTTTGCAGCTAGTGTGTTTAAGCTCGCGACCTAATTCAAAACAAGCTGTCACGCTCGCGGGGCCGCATGTTAGCGGTAGTTGTAGAGATTTTTCGAGATGCAACTGGGATGCACAAATGAAGCTGGTAGGCAAAATAATATTTAATAGCACCAGTTGTCAAACTCTACATAAACACTCTCGTGCAGGGGTGTACACAGAAAAACAGAACACTAGTGCGGATAGGAGCGCAGAAAAAGACTACCGTATTTTCCGGACCATAGGGCGCATCGGATTATAAAGCGCAGTGCAGATGAATGGTCTATTTTCGAGATTTTTTCATACAAAAGGCGCACCGGATTATAGGGCGCATTAAAGGAGTCTTGTTATTATTATTATTTTTTCTAAATGTAAAACACTTCCTTGTGGTCTACATAACATGTAATGGTGGTGGTTCTTTGGTCAAAATGTTGCATGGATTATGTTTTACAGTCTGACAGTTGCTCCCGGATGCGCCGTTTTGTGGGCGGTCTTATTTACGTTGCTCACCTTCGGCAGCGTCTTCTCCCCGTCATCTTTGTTGTAGCGGTGTAGCGTGCAAGTACGGGAGTAGAAGAAGTGTCAAAAGATGGAGCTAACTGTTTTAATGACATTCAGACTTTACTTAAATCAATAACGGAGCAGCATCTCCTCATCCAGAAACAACAACAAGGCCAGAAATGTGTCCCGTTAAAAACTCTCTAATAACTAAAGTTCCTTGGGTGAATAATGTAAACTCACTACACCGGTATGTTTTAGCGCTTTCATGGCGAGTTTACTGACAGATATAAGTAAGAACTTTACACTACTTTATATTACAAATGGCAACAGCGGAGGATGAATGTCCCATAACAAGAAGATAGAGAAAAAGAAGAAGCTTATCGACTACGGTGTCGACACGGACTACAAAGGCGGACGCGCGCAATTTTTCAGGATTTATGCAGATCCCAAATACAGATCAGCAGGTACCAGAAGGTAAGAAAAGTTGCTTTTGCGTAATATCACGAAACAAAACGCCAGATAATATGTCTTACCTTATACACACACAATAATAATACTTGTATGTTTAATGCGTTCATAGCTTACCAAAGTTGTACTAAAACATTTTGATAGATTTTTGAGTGCCATGTGTAATGTTCTATATTTTCAATGGAACATATAAAATGTTGGTGTTATTTACTTGAGTCATAGTGCCACCGTAGTGCAGTCTACACGTATCTCTTATGTTTGACTGCCATCTACTGGTCACACTACACCATGTACCAAATAAAATTGCTTCTAGGTCGGTAAGCAAAACTATAATTATTCCGTACATTAGGCGCACTGGGTTATAAGGCGCACTGTCGAGGTTTGATTGAAAAAAAAAAGGATTTTAAGTGCACCTTATAGTCCGGAAAATACGGTATACAGAAACTCAAAACAAAACTGCACTTACAGTGAGGCGTGAAAAGAAAGAACAGCGTGTTACATCAGTCAATTCTCGAGCACTGATTAAAATTTGAGGCTGGCTTAAATAGGCTGTTGATTACTAACTACACTCTGGTGCAGGGATGCCCATTACGTCGATCGCGTGCTACCGGTCGATCGCCGAGCCAGCCAGGCATTGAAAAAACAAACCTAAAAATTAGCGATCATAAATCTTCACTATGACGTCACTTTCGTCACTTGATTGACGTTCAAGGCACCCGAGGATCTTGTGAAATGATGCTGGCTAAAACAGTTTTTATTTCAACCATACCTTCCGTCAAAAGCCTAAAGACTGATGATCGCACAGTTTCTGTCTTCACAATAAAAGTGCTGCTCCATCCTGACTGTGCTAACAAAATAAGAGTCTCCGAAAGCTAGCGCAAACAAGCTAGCAAGCCACGGAGTTTGCCGTCAATGTATTTATTGTAAAGTGTATAAAAATGAGTACGGAAGCTGGACAAACAAGATGCCAAAAACTAACCACTTCAATGTGGTATTGGACAGAAAGGAGAACTTTTTTTTCTGCTCCACAACGGCAAAATAAATAGATAGAAATTGTATATATATATATATATATATATATATATATATATATATATATATATATATATATATATATATATATATATATATATATATATATATATATATATATATATATATATATAAATAAAAGGACATAATGTCATGACTGTCTTGAGTTTCCAATAATTTCTACAACTCTTATTTTTTTGTGATAGAGTGATTGGAGCACATACTTGTTGGTCACAAAAAACTTTCATGAAGTTTGGTTCTTTTATGAATTTATTATGAGTCTACTGAAAATGTGACCAAATCTGCTGGGTCAAAAGTATACATACAGCAATGTTAATATTTGGTTACATGTCCCTTGGCAAGTTTCACTGCAATAAGGCGCTTTTGGTAGCCATCCACAGGCTTCTGCCAAGCTTGCTGGGTGTTGTGGCCAAACAGCTACATTTTAGTTTTATCTGACATCACATGGACAAGATAAGACCTTCTGGAGGAAAGTTCTGTGGTCAGATGAAACAACAATTGAGCTGTTTGGCCACAATACCCAGCAATATGTTTGGAGGAGAAAAGGTGAGGCCTTTAATGCCAGGAACACCAAGCCTACCATCAAGCATGGTGGTGGTAGTATTATGCTCTGGGCCTGTTTTGCTGCCAATGGAACTGGTGCTTCACAGAGAGTAAATTGGACAATGAAAAACGAGGATTACCTCCAAAATCTACAGGACAACCTAACTATATCAGCCCGGAGGTTGGGTCTTGGGCGCAGTTGGGTGTTCCAACACGACAATGACCCCAAACACACGTCAAAAGTGGTAAAGGAATGGCTAAATCAGGCTAGAATTAAGGTTTTAGAATGGCCTTCCCAAAGTCCTGACTTAAACTTGTGGACAATGCTGAAGAAACAAGTCCATGTCAGAAAACCAACACATTTAGCTGAACTGCACCAATTTTGTCAAGAGGAGTGGTCGAAAATTCAACCAGAAGCTTGTGGATGGCTACCAAAAGCGCCTTATTGCAGTGAAACTTGCCAAGGGACATGTAACCAAATATTTTTGACCCAGCAGATTTGGTCACATTTTCAGTAGACCCATAATAAATTCATAAAAGAACCAAACTTCATGAATGTTTTTTGTGACCAACAAGTATGTGCTCCAATCACTCTTTTACAAAAAATTAAGAGTTGTAGAAATTATTGGAAACTCAAGACAGTCATGACATTATGTTCTTTACAAGTGTATGTAAACTTATGACCACGACTGTATATATGAGGTAAATCACCTCGACTTGGTCATTTAAAAAGTAGCTCGCCTGCTGAAAAAGTGTGGGCACCCCTGCTCTGGTGGATCTAACAGCGCTTTGAGGTAGGAGTCAAGTCACTTCAAGAAGGACAAACTAAAACAGGAAAAAAAAATAAAATAAGAGTACTCTACCAGAACAAAAATCATCAAACACAGGAAAATGCCAACAAACTCAAAATAAGGCACTGCGTGGTGTGACACAAGCATTCACTCTCAGCAGGATAACCTTTTTACAGGAGTTGCTCACACACCACTTTGTTTTTGTGGCTGCACACACAAATGTCTTCAATAAAAAATAGCTCAAGCAAGCAAAATTGACACACTATTCGTGCAACAGCAGATTTTGGTTCTTGAGAAGAGCGCCCTGATAGAAGTCGGTTTGTAAATATTGTACTCCTTTGCCACGTAAACACATTTAAAAGCTCCATAATATCAAAAAGATCTTCAATAAATATACAATTTCAGGGTCTACTTGATGCAACCTCCTTCCCCCCCAAAAAACAAACAAAAAGAAGATAACACATTCTAATTCAAGAAGAAACCAAAATGGCCTTTTTTTTCCAGAGCTATGGAGGACAATCTGTGGTAGGGATGGGTATCTTTCATATTTGAGCCGGTACTTGGGAATTGAAACGGGTACCAATTTACGGTGTTTTTGTGTGTTAATAAATATTAATAGTTTTTAATAATAATTTTTATTGGAACATTTAAAAATGAGCTGTTTATGAAAACGTATGTCCAGTTGTCAGATCCATCCATCCAGCCATCCATTTTCTACCGCTTATTCCCTTCAGGGTCGCGGGGGGCGCTGGAGCCTATCTCAGCTACAATCGTATCTTTTTTTATAATTACATTTTTTGAGTCAACAAATAATTGTCATTTTTTAATAACTAATCACCAATATTTGGACAAGTGACAGCTGTGACGGTAAGCGTGCAAATTGTTCAAATTAGCGATAAAAACACGTGAAAACGACACAATTTGATTTTGATTTTTTATTAAGGATCCCCATTAGCTGGTTGCCTCAACAACCCACTAGTCTTCCTGGGGTCCACAATTCAATACAATTACAAGTAAAAGTACAGAAAAAAAAATAAATAAAAGCATCAATAAGAAAACAAGCAAACAATTTACAGTCACAGAATAATAATTACCATATAAATATAACTACACAATATAAAACCAAACAAATCATCAACGAGCAAACTAATTTAAAGACTCAGATAAAATATTACTTTCTTTTTAAAAACCTGTTTACTTTCAATGCTGGTGAGAATTAGAGGCAGGTTATTCCAGAGCGATAAAGATCTATAAATAAAAGATTTCCGCAAAGCATTCTTCCTGGGACGAAATGCCCCTCACTGGACGCCCTGGTATTATGATCATGTATAGTGCTACTGTGAACTATACATATACTATACAATAGGGTCTTGCATTCTGTTGGCGCTCGGACCTTAATTAGGAAGTTGTTTTTACTTCATAAAGTTCAGTGAGTTTTACTTGTATAAGGACTTATTTTGCTAGTTTTCTTTCAATTTAATTGGAATGTCTTCTTTTCACAAGAGATGGTTTGTGTCATTTAGGAAATGTGCACTATTATGATAATGATAAATGATAAATGGGCTATACTTGTATAGCGCTTTTCTACCTTCAAGGTACTCAAAGCGCTTTGACAGTATTTCCACATTCACCCATTCACACACTGATGGAGGGAGCTGCCATGCAAGGCGCTACCAGCACCCATCAGGAGCAAGGGTGAAGTGTCTTGCCCAAGGACGCAACGGACGTGACTACGATGGTAGAAGGTGGGGATTGAACCCCAGTAACCAGCAACCCTCCGATTGCTGGCCCGGCCACTCTACCAACTTCGCCACGCCGTTGTGTCATGTTAACTAATTCAACAACAAGACATTTTAAAGGGGAACTGCACTTTTTTTGGAATTGAACACTTGTTTTTCTTTTTTTATGCATTCTAACTAGTAAAAGTCAGCTTACAATGTGAGTCGCTCTATTCTGACTGTAAAGCGCTTAAAAAACATTTTAACACCTCCATCAACGTTTTATATACCGTATTTTTCGGACTATAAGTCGCAGTTTTTTTCATAGTTTGGCCGGGGGTGCGACTTATACTCAGGAGCGACTTATGTGTGAAATTATTAACACATTACCGTAAAATATCAAATAATATTATTTATCTCATTCACGTAAGAGACTAGACGTATAAGATTTCATGGGATTTAGCGATTAGGAGTGACAGATTGTTTGGTAAACGTATAGCATGTTCTATATGTTATAGTTATTTGAATGACTCTTACCATAATATGTTACGTTAACATACCAGGCACATTCTCAGTTGGTTATTTATGCGTAAAAAAAAAAAAAGGCATATTTTTGGTTCATTTAATAGTTAAAACAAATTTACATTATTGCAATCAGTTGATAAAACATTGTCCTTTACAATTATAAATGCTTTTTACAAAAATCTACTACTCTGCTTGCATGTCAGCAGACTGGGGTAAATCCTGCTGAAATCCTATGTATTGAATGAATAGAGGATCCTTTTGAATCGGGAAAAAAATAGTTTTTGAATCGAGAACCACATTGAATTGAAAAAAAAAAAAAGATTTTGAATCGAATCGTGACCCCAAGAATCGATATTGAATCGAATCGACCCAAAGATTCACAGCCCTAATATAT
Organism: Entelurus aequoreus; assembly: GCF_033978785.1. Taxonomy (NCBI): domain Eukaryota; kingdom Metazoa; phylum Chordata; class Actinopteri; order Syngnathiformes; family Syngnathidae; genus Entelurus; species Entelurus aequoreus. The sequence goes on from NC_084745.1 coordinate 37,922,937, forward strand.
ATATATATATATATAAAAGGTAGATCACTTTGACTTGGTTATTTGATAAGTAGCTTGCCTGACGTGACGATAGCAACAACAAGCTAAAGCTTTTTCTGATCACGGCGCCGCTAAAAATAGTTTGCCTACATTAGCGCTTATAATATCAATATCACTAACACTTTGTTAAAATTCAGGTCAGAAAATGTAAATGGAGTATTGTTTGAATGAGTTTGAATGCATTATAAAAAATACATATATCTTCTTGTCTCCCATAATAATTGTGAACGATAGGCAACATTTTTTTTAAAGTGCAGTTATTGTTACAAAAGCAGCGGAAAAAAATAAAATAAAATACACAATGTAAGTGTGCACGGAGTTTTAAGATTATATAAACGTCATTTTAATACAGTATTGAAGAACAGATGTGTTGTAATGCGCGACTGTGATATGTAATTTGTAAAAGAAGCCGTCATCTATTGTACGATGTTGGCGCAACACGCTACATAGACAGTCCCATTATAATGTGTTTTGGAGCCAGGGCGAACACCAAATATTTTTGTGGCACAAATTTATGAAAATATGCAAACATTTGTAAGCTTACTTGTTTGGGTCATATGCTCATTCTTTTTCCTACACTTCATGTAAGTATAGTATTTTTTTTTGTCATAATCCTAACAGCCCTTTTGATTTGGTTTTCGCATCACATCCGATAGACGTGGTCATGCAAAGAGACGCAGGTGTCACAGGTGTATTTCTTGAGAAATAGCAAGATGACAAACTGTCAGATTTCAAAGGGAGCTTTTTATCTTGAGAAAAATGCAACATAGCATGTAATGCCAAGGTAGGCGGTCACTGATGTATGTGCCTGCCTGAAAAACACCACACTTTGCTACTGGAGTGACAAACGACACAAAGTATTTTTCTTGTTTCAGCAGAAAAAAAAAAGGCTGGTGGTCCACCTTTAGAAGATGTATTAGTTGACTAGGAGTTTCTTGGCAAGAGCACGTCTATTTGCTACAGGATTAATACATTGCCTCAGTGACCCGATGGCAGGATTACATTGAATGGCACAGTGTTGAATTAGGAGATGACACAACAACACAACCTAATGTTTCCCAATTATTAATTTATGAAGCCATTTCTATCTGTGCAGAAATTAGTGCCATGTCTGGGTTTTTTTTTAGATGCAGAAAGACACTCGAGTCACAGAAAGTCATATTGTATGAATTTCACACTGTTCATTTTGCTGTTCAGCTCCTTGCAAGTAGTGCGAAAAGTACTGAAGCTAGTGTTTACAGCAATATTTTGGTACCGGTACTAATATTATTTCGATACTTTTGGGTACTTTTTGATACTTTTCTAAATAAAGGGGACCACAAAAAATTGCATTATTGGCTTTATTTTAACAAAAAATCTTACGGTACATTAAACACATGTTTCTTATTGCAATTTTGTCCTTAAATAAAATAGTGAACGTACAAGACAACTTGTCTTTTAGTAGTAAGTAAACAAACAAAGGCTCCTAATTTAGCTGCTGACATATGCAGTAACATATTGTGTCATTTTCCATTCTATTTGTTTGTCAAAATTATGAGGGACAAGCTGTAAAAATGGATTATTAATCCACTTGTTTATTTACTGTTAATATCTGCGTACTTTTTGTTTTAACATGTTCTATCTACACTTCTGTTAAAATGTAATAATCACTTATTCTTCTGTTGTTTGACACTTTACATTGGTTTTGGATGATACCACAAATTTGGGTATCAATCCGATACCAAGTCGTTACAGGATCATACATTGGTCATATTCAAAGTCCTCATGTTGAGTTTGAGTTTATTTGAGTTTATTTCGAACATGCATGCATGTGTTTAGGGACATATTTCCTGAGTTTATAAACATAATATAAATTTTTACCGAATATGATTCATTAGTATTGCGGTACTATACTAACACCGGTGTACCGTACAACCCTAGTTCAAACTTTACGCTACTTTGCATTATAAATGGCATCAGCAGAGGATCCATGTCCATGTACGAGCCAGTACAACAAGAGGATAAAGTCAAAGAAGGAGCTTTTAATGACAACATTGTCGACTACAATGGCGGACGCGCGCATAGCACTTTGGGTACATTTCTACCACATATGGATAATCCGCTGACGTCAGTATTTTGAAAAACGTTAAACTTGAGGCAAATTCCAAACGGTTTGTTTGAAGGAAAAGAAAGAAAGCAAGATTGTTGTATAAATATCTCCACAATGCCTCCATGGTTTGATATAAAATTTTCAGGACTTCTAAATACACAACAGCACGTACCGATAGTTTAAAAAAAAGTCTGTTTTGCATAATAGAGCCACTCTAAAGTACCAGTAGAGTGGAAGAACAAGCCTCTACATAGAAGCTATTATCATATATATTTGATGTATGACAACAAAAGACTTATAATAAAGTTTGCGAATAAATAGATATGATCAAAATAGTATCAATCTCACAGAGATTTCCGAGCCATTTTGAAAAATAATGAAAAAGCCAGTCACATAATCGCGTGACGTAGAGGTAGGCACTGCAAATCCCTTCCCCACCAACAACAATAATGCAAATCATGCAGACTTTGAGAGCCAACGACGATTACTTTGGGAAAGATTATGATCCAGAAACTTATATCGTTGATCCTGAATATAAGGATCTACAAGTTTTTGAAGCTCTGCTAAACAGATACCGCATCATGTAGCAGTATTGCTAAGTGCTAAACAAAAAAATACAAACTACAAACATAATAAAACTTACTGTACAATGTCTGCTCTTACTTCGATGACGACTGATAAGATACATGTCCATATCTTCCCGTTTAGATGAACAATTTATCATGATCCTTCGGTTGTGTCTGTGTTTGTCTCCCATCTCCGTGTATACATTGAATGTCACAGATAAACAACTTCTAGATTCACGGCTAAATCTTCCGAATATCCAGAGGTGAGGCATGTTTTATAATCTAGAATAACTTTGACGAGCCGAGACGAGTAAAATTTACCACTGAGCTGATAATAACTGCGATATCCAGTTGTTCTATTTTGTTTTCAAGTGTGTATTAATTTCAGTTTGTCCTCGGTGTGTTGTCGAAGTCAGGAAGAAGTCTTTGCAATTACCGTATTTTTCGGACTATAAGTTGCAGTTTTTTTCATAGTTTGGCCGGGGGTGCGACTTATACTCAAGAGCGACTTATGTGTGAAATTATTAACACATTACCGTAAATGATCAAATAATATTATTTAGCTCATTCACGTAAGAGACTAGACGTATAAGATTTCATCGGATTTAGCGATTAGGTGTGACAGATTGTTTGGTAAACGTATAGCATGTTCTATATGTTATAGTTATTTGAATGACTCTCACCATAATATGTTACGTTAACATACCAGGCACGTTATCAGTTGGTTATTTATGCGTCATATAACGTACACTTATTCAGCCTGTTGTTCACTATTATTTATTTTAAATTGCCTTTCAAATGTCTATTCTTGGTGTTGGGTTTTATCAAATACATTTCCCTAAAAAATGCGACTTATATATGTTTCTTTCCTTCTTTATTATGCATTTTCGGCCGGTGCGACTTATACTCCGGAGCGACTTGTACTCCGAAAAATACGGTACGTTGACTCTGCCAGTTTGGTCTTTTGTTTAGTCCTATAAAGTGTTGATACTGTAAATATTGTTCATATTACACACCAGCCGTTTGGTTGAAATGTGCACCTTAGGTACCAAATTTGGAGGCGTTGAAATCGCCATGTAAAATCGCTAATGCTAATCAGTAACATGTATAGCCAATGTAAATTAGCATCTAGTGAGGTCACTTTTAAAGGGGAGCCTTACTTTTGAGGCGCTTTCTATCAGACATGCGTTCTTTGTTGACATGGAAAAATACATTACTTAGAGGCAGTTTGCTACGAATACATCTTGTTTCTCTGAAGCCTGACGTGACGTCATGTGTAATATCGGAATATGGTACCGTTTGAGTTTACGTTAGTACAAGGTACTTTTGAAAGTTTAGATATTTGCTACCCATCCTTAGTCTTGACTAATAACACATGTGTAACGTGAAGCCCATTGGCCTTACAACTACGTCTTCTATAGTCATCATACAAGTGTCAAAATAAGTCAAAAGGTGCAAGACTAAAGACTGATGATGTGTTCCATGACTCCTGAGTCATACTAATGCTGTAACATTCAACATTTACTCTTCTCCTATTCACAACCCTTATTGGGACCAAAAAAAAAAGCCAAACACACCTTTGGTCAATCCTAACTAGCAAACTTCTGGGCCTTTTTAAATGTTCCCCTCTCTGAAACAATCTCACATGAGAATAAGTTCCTAATAATGTGACCCACAAAAACAAAAGTAGGCTAACGTCAGATTGTTTTCCGTCTCCTGTGGGCAAACAGTTACATAATACAGGTGCAGGACGAACATTGCACTGGAATTTACCCGCAGGTGCTGAATCACCCACGCTGCAGCAATTAATCCCAGTCGCTCCGAGTCCTTCCAGGCTCGGGCCCGCTTAGTCATTCTGCCAAATATAGTTGCGCCGCATTAATTTTTCACAAGGCACTGATATATTAGCTGCTCTCTTTAAATATATATCTTAGGAGTTCTGTAACATCAAACAGGATGTTCACTTTTGCAAAGTACAGCCCTCACATTTCAGCCAATTTGATATTTTGTCAAGGGGTCTATACTACAGAAAGTAAACTTGGATGCACTTTAAAGCAGTGTTTCTTAACCATAGGGCGGTGGCCCATTGTTCTATAGAGAGAGTATGGACAACTCTGTTTCAGATTTGGTCCCAAACATTTAAGAGATTGTCTGGCCATGATCTCTCTCATTGGTCAAAAGCCCCTAACGCAGGGGTGGGCAATTAATTTTCACCGGGGGCCGCATGAGCAACCCGAGCACTGCTGGAGGGCCACACGACAATATTTCAATTCAATTTTGCTCAATATTATTTTTGATATACCGTAAGATAAATAATAATGATGATAATAATAATAATAATTAATAATAATAATAATATTTTAATTCAACCTAACTTAACTTTATACAAAAGCAGATTGCTTTTGATGGTTTTGTTTTTAACACTGTTTTACACAACACTTCCTGATGTATTATACAATGCAAAAATGTCCATTTCTGCACAGGGTTAATTTCTGTCACTTTATCCTGCATTATCCAACATTTTTCCCCGTCAGATTTGGACAACCATCTGTTGTTAAAAATAGTTTTTAATCATATTGATTTTATATTGTTTTTTATATTGGTTTTATGTGTAATTGTTTTTTCTTTTTATTCAATCATTGGTGGAGCTAAGGATAATATTTGAATATTGTTTTTAATATTGTTGTGCAGCACTTTGGAAACATTTTGTTGTTTAAATGTGCTATATAAATAAAGTGGATTGGATTGGATTGTCACACCTGCCAGCTTGTCCCATTTCAGTCCTACCATGTCCAAACATGCATTTACCTATGTGAACAAGTCATTACCTGTGGTTGTCTCTTTAATTGACTGCATGGCTGCCAGCTACTCCGTGATTTGAAAGTCTGCAGTTATCCCACGTAAGAAGAAGAGCAGCTGGGCGGTGTCACGAACATCGCAGATCTCATCCAATTAAAGCCAGCGAATAACAGTCCAAGTCTCCGGGCATATCAGCGCAACAAAGTCCAATAAGCACTCCTTAATAAACTCTCCGTCAGAAAACGCTTTACTTTTTCTGGCGCTTTTGTGAGAAATTACAAAACTTGTCCTGACAGCTGCATCTCTGATGGTGTAAATTATGGCAAAAAGTCCTTGTTGGGTTATCAACGCATCAGCCTCCCTTGCGCGCGCTTCATTAGACAGATTCCGGTATTTTCCCTCGTGCTTCGTCGTGTAGTGGCGATTCAAATTATATTCTTTAAACACAGCAAGCTGTGTACCACAAATTAAGTACACGGCTTTACCTTTAATTTCTGTAAAGAAATACTTGGCAGTCCATGTCTTGTTGAAAACACGCCAATCCTCATCAACTTTTCTTTTTTTAGCGTCTCATCACTTGTCTCTATGCACCTTCACTCACAGGTTCCCCCCGGACATACACTCATAAATAACACATTTCAAAATAAAAGCAGCACAGTTGTATTGTGTGCACGACATAGATGTTTTTTAAACTTTATTTTGTAATTTGTGATTGCGCCGTTCAATTCACTCACAATCGCACACACGCATGCGTCCACACGGAAGTAATACAAATAACGCTTTTCAAAACAAAAGCAGCACCGGTGTATTGCACACTCGACATAGATACTTTTTGAAATGTATTTTGTAATTTATGACTGGCCTCACGCGGGCCGGACAGGGATGCGCCAAGGGCCGGATGCGGCCCGCGGGCCGTAGAATGCCCAGGTCTGCCCTAACGTGACTATAATGCACCATGTTCCGGACCAACTCTGAAACCGAGTTGTCCATATTCTCTCTTTACACAGCTCTGCCAAAAAATATCTGTGTCACAGCTGTGGTCCGCATGGTCTGTAGTGGTACTCAGCTGTAATACACTTTTACCATGTGTGGCAGTAATGACAATCTCAAGCAGAAGAATGCTGGAGTAGTGTTGTCCCAATACCAATATTGTAGTACTTTTCGGTACTTTTCGATACTTTTCTAAATAAAGGGGACCACAAAAAATTGCATTATTGGCTTTATTTTGACAAAAAAATCTTAGGGTACAATAAACATATGTTTCTTATCGCAAGTTTGTTCTTAAATAAAAAAGTGAACCTACAAGACAACTTGTCTTTTAGTAGTAAGTAAACAAACAAAGGCTCCTAATTTAGCTGCTGACATATGCAGTAACATATTGTGTCATTTTCCATTCTATTATTTTGTCAACATTATTAAGGACAAGTTGTAGAAAATGAATTATTAATCTACTTGTTTATTTACTGTTAATATCTGCTTACTTTCTCTTTTAACATGTTCTATCTACACTTCTGTTAAAATGTAATAATCACTAATTATTCTGTTGTTTGATACTTTACATTAGTTTTGGATGATACCACAAATTTGGGTATCAATCCGATACCAAGTCGTTACAGGATCATACATTGGTCATATTCAAAGTCCTCATGTGTCCAGGGACATATTTCCTGAGTTTGTAAACATAATATACATTAAAAAAACAACAAAAGAAATGTTGTGATGCCAAAAAATATCAGTGTAATCATACTAGGGACGGCGTGGTGCAGTTGGGAGAGTGGCCGTGCCAGCAAACTGAGGGTTCCCGGTTCGATCCCCAGCTTCTACCAACCTTGTCACGTCCGTTGTGTCCTTGAGCAAGACACTTCACCCTTGCTCCTGATGGGTCGTGGTTAGGGCCTTGCATGGCAGCTCCCGCCATCAGTGTGTGAATGTGTGTGTGAATGGGTGAATGTGGAAATAGTGTCAAAGCGCTTTGAGTACATTGAAGGTAGAAAAGCGCTATACAAGTATAACCCATTTACCATAGTATCGACTAGATACGCTCCAGTACTTGCTATCGTTACAGTGGATGTTAGGTGTAGATCCACCTAAGGCGTTTGTTTACATTTTGACCCTGGTGAGTTAGGGTGTGTAGTGAAGCATGTTTAGCTATTCCTCGTCCTGCAGGGATGATACTTGTAAGAAACGTACTTTATTTGTCGCCATGGAGACAAGGATGAGTGATTTAGAAGTAGCTAAAACACTGCGGATGGACATTAGCTAGCCATGTCTTAAAGAACCTCTTCCTGAGGGCGTTTCAGTGTTATAACTTCATTTTTATCGTTACTTTTTAAGCCAAAATGCGTCCGGTCTCCCTTTTCTGTCTACACACTGTGTCTGCTTGTAAGTACTGCGTGAGTGGTTAGAGTGTCCGCCCTGAGATCGGTAGGTTGGAGTTCAAATCCCAGCCGAGTCATACCAAAGACTATAAAAATGGGACCCATAACCTCCCTGCTTGGCACTCAGCAACAAAGGGTTGGAGTTGGGGGTTAAATCACCAAAATGATTCCCGGGCGCGGCGCCGCTGCTGCCCACTGCTCCCCAAGTGGATGGGACAAATGCAGAGGACAAATTTCACCACATCTAGTGTGTGTGTGACAATCATTGGTACTTTAATTTAATTAATCGTGCGCTGCCGAACATGCTCGTCTGCTCGTAAACCAGCAATGACTCGACGTGACGACAACAGAGGCGCGGGGGCATGGGGGACCTGTACTTTTCAGAGGCGGTATAGTACCGAATATGATTCATTGGTATCGTGGTACTATACTAATACCGTTAGTACAACCCTAGTCTGGAGTTAAAGTCATAGAGAAGTTTCTTAAGCGCAACAATTATGACGAAAGCATTGAATCTATATTTTCATTTGCACTTAAGTTTTATTGACCGTTCAGTTAAGAAATATATTCATTATTAATTCAGTTTATTTTAGGACAACATAATTGTCTGTAAATGTATTTTGTGTGATAATATTTGAGTGGGCCCCACTGTATGGGAAAAGTTGGGCCCCAAGGTCAAAAAGGTTTAGAACCCCTGCTTAAGAGAAGTCAGCGTGCAGCTTGTATCACAGTATACTGTAGATTTACTATCAACTGAAAACACGTCTGTTGTTACATGAGCAACATCTCATTTTCAGTGGATAGTAAACTATACTGCTATACAAGCTGTTCACAGACTACTCTAATACATCCAAGTATTATCCCTTGACCAGCTATTCCTTGGTGTAGACTGACTGTAGACTCTTATAATAACACTTAGTGAGAGCATTAATTCAACCATAAGCTAGATCGCTAGAGCGCGCGATCAGAAAGTGCGCAGGAAGCATACTTGCCAACCTTGAGACCTCCAATAGCGGGAGGTGGGGGGTAGGGGGTGGGCGGTTGGGGGCCGGGGGCGTGGTTGGGGGCGTGGTTATTTACAGCTAGAATTCACCAACTGGAGTATTTATATATATATATATATATATGTACATATATATATATATATATATATATATATATATATATATATATATATATATATATATATATATATATATATGTATGAAATACTTGACTTTCAGTGAATTCTAGCTATATATATATATATATATATATATATATATATATATATATATATATATATATATATATATATATATATATATATTTAATTTATATAAATAAAAGAAATACTTGAATTTCAGTGTTCCGGTGGCTATCCATTAGATGGCAGTATTGTCCTGTTTAACTTCTCTGTTCATGATGAGTATATCATTTCGGCCACCGTGTTTAATGGAGAAGTCTGTTCCACAAAATTGTACAGGCAACATACACCTTCCCCTCCGAACTGTCCTGGATTAACTGAAATTCTTGTTTCCATTCGTTTTGGAACTTGCAAGCGTATTTCTTCATCTTGCTCGCCGACGGCGTCGCCATATCTGTAATTTCCTCGTTCTTCTGCTTCGTCTCCTTGTTGTGTGCGCAGTTGTGCACTCTACTCTCTAAAAGCCCTAGATGTTATGACGTCATTGGGCAGGCAAGCTGTTTATATTGTTGGAAAGCGGACGTGAGAACAGGCTGTCCCCACTCAGTCTCAGGTCCGCATTGAGCTGGAGGGGGCGTGGCCTCCAGCTCCGGCTGAATACCGGGAGTTTGTCGGGAGAAAATCTCTGCCGGGAGGTTGTCGGGAGAGGCGCTGAATACCGGGATTCTCCCGCTAAAAACAGGAGGGTTGGCAAGTATAGTAGGAAGTGGCTTTGATAGCAATCCACGCAGCGCAATATGGCGGGCATGATGAATATGTAGCTGAACAACCACCTGAGAATTACAATGCAGAGGCAAGGACACCGACAACAGGAAGTCTGCAAGCTTCCGTTATCAAGCATCCATACACGTATGTGAACATTTAAAATCAGAGCACAACATGTTATTAAAAAAAATAAAAAATGCTGTGCATCGTTAACTTTGTTGTTTAAACACCTTTTTTTTGTAGCAGCCGTAGTACTCCAAGTAGAAAAGTGATTGAAATGAAACTTTGGGAAGGAGGTGGTGCGTACGTCAAGGAGGAATCCGTGGAGTTCAAGGAAGTAGTCTGCTAATGAAAACACACACAGATATGACAACTGACTGGCCAAAGACTTGTCACACTACCATATTGTTCGGACTATAATGCACACTTAAAATCCTTTCATTGGTGCGCATTATGTACAAAACCCAAAACCAGTGAAGTTGGCACTTTGTGTAATTCGTAAATAAAAACAGAATACAATGATTTGCAAATCCTTTTCAACTTATATTCAATTGAATAGACTGCAAAGACAAGATTTAATGTTCGAACTGAGAAACTTAATTTTGTTTTGCAAATAATCATTAACTTATAATTTAATGGCAGCAACACATTGCAAAAAAGTTGGCACAGGGGCATTTTTACCACTGTGTTACATGGCCTTTCCTTTTAACAACACTCAGTAAACGTTTGGGAACTGAGGAGACCAATTTTTGAAGCTTTTTAGGTGGAATTCTTTCCCATTCTTGCTTGATGTACAGCTTAAGTTGTTCAACAGTCCGGGGGTCTCTGTTGTCGTATTTTAGGCTTCATAATGCGCCACACATTTTCAATGGGAGACAGGTCTGGACTACAGGCAGGCCAGTCTAGTACCCGCACTCTTTTACTATGAAGCCACGCTGTTGTAACACGTGGCTTGGCATTGTCTTGCTGAAATAAGCAGGGGCGTCCATGATAACGTTGCTTGGATGGCAACATGTGTTGCTCCAAAACCTATATGTACCTTTCAGCATTAATGGTGCCTTCACAGATGTGTAAGTTACCCATGCTTTCAATCAATCAATCAATCAATGTTTATTTATATAGCCCTAAATCACAAGTGTCTCAAAGGGCTGTACAAGCCACAACGACATCCTCGGTACAGAGCCCACATACGGGCAAGGAAAAACTCACCCCAGTGGGACGTCGGTGAATGACTATGAGAAACCTTGGAGAGGACCGCATATGTGGGTAACCCCCCCCCTCTAGGGGAGACCGAAAGCAATGGATGTCGAGTGGGTCTGACATAACATTGTGAAAGTCCAGTCCACAGTGGATCCAACACATCAGCGGGAGTGCAGTCCACAGCGGGGCCAACAGGAAACCATCCCGAGCGGAGACGGGTCAGCAGCGCAGAGATGTCCCCAACCGATGCACAGGCTAGTGGTCCACCCGGGGTCCCGACTCTGGACAGCCAGCACTTCATCCATGGCCACCGGACCTATGCAACTCCCCCTCGCAAGGGACAGGGGAGAAGAGGAGAGAAGAAAAGAAACGGCAGATCAACTGGTCTAAAAAAGGGGGGTCTATTTAAAGGCTAGATTATACAAATGAGTTTTAAGATGGGACTTAAATGCTTCTACTGAGGTAGCATCTCTAACTGTTACCGGGAGGGCATTCCAGAGTACTGGAGCCCGAATAGAAAACGCTCTGGGCACTAATACACCCCCATACCATCACAGATGCTGGCTTTTGAACTTTGCGCCGATAACAATCCGGATGGTTCTTTTCCTCTTTGGTCCGGAGGACACGACATCCACAGTTTCCAAAAACAATTTGAAATGTGGACTCGTCAGACCACAGAACACTTTTCCACTTTGCATCAGTCTATTGTAGATGAGCTTGGGCCCAGCGAAGCCAGCTGCGTTTCTGGGTGTTGTTGATAAATGGCTTTCGCTTTGCATAGTAGAGTTTTAACTTGCACTTACAGATGTAGTGACGAACTGTAGTTACTGACAGTGATTTTCTGAAGTGTTTTTGAGCCCATGTGGTGATATCCTTTACACACTGATGTTACTTTTAATGCAGTACCACCTGAGGGATCGAAGGTCACAGACTTGCCACTTACGTGCAGTGATTTCTCCAGATTCTCTGAACCTTTAAATGATATTACGGACTGTAGATGGGGAAATCCCTAAATTCCTTGCAATAGCTCGTTGAGAAATGTTGTTCTTAAACTGTTCAACAATTTGCTCACGCATTTTTTCTCAAAGTGGTGACCCTCGCCCCATCCTTGTTTGTGAATGACTGAGCATTTCATGGAAGCTGCTTTTATACCCAATCATGGCACCCACCTTTTCCCAATTAGCCTGTTCACCTGTGGGATGTTCCAAATAAGTGTTTGATGAGCATTCCTCAACTTCCTCAGTCATTTTTACCACTTGTGCCAGCTTTTTTGAAACATGTTGTAGGCATCAAATTCCAAAAGAGATAATATTTGCAAAAAATAACGTTTACCAGTTTGAGCGTTAAGTATCTAGTCTTTGCAGTCTATTCAATTGAATATAGGTTGAAAAGGATTTGCAAATCATTGTATTCTGTTTTTATTTACGATTTACACAACGTGCCAACTTCACTGGTTTGGGTTTTGTATATGTTAATTCTAGTTGTGCTTACAGAGCTCGAAACAATTTTATTCGGTACATGGTGTAATGATAAGTGTGACCGGTAGATGGCAGTCACACATAAGAGATAAGTGTGGACTGCAAGTTTTGCCTGTTCAATAAATGACGCTAGCAAGTACCCGTAAGGAAGCAAGATCGCAACTTCGATGTTTCATTGAGAATATGGAACATTACACATGGCACTGAAAAATATGGCAAAATGTTTTAGTACGACTTTGGTAAGCTACAAAGCCGTCCCACTTGATGGAACGAGGAGCATTACAGCTATTGTAGTCAGACGTACTGTGCTTCAACATACAGGTATTATTGAGGTGTGTAAGAACCCCAAACTGGTATCTATTAGGAGACATATTATCTGGCGTTTTGTTTTACATATCATGCAAAACCAACTTTTCTTACCTTTTGGAACCTGCTGTTGTGTATTTGGGATCTGCATAAATTCTGAAAATGTGCACCCGTCTGCTATTGTAGTCCGACGCCATAGTCAATATGCTATTTATTTTTCTCTACCCTTTTGTTGCGGGGCATTCATCTTAGGCTGTTGCCATTTCTAATAGAAAGTAGCGTAGAGTTTTAACTTATATCTGTCAGTAGACTCGCTATGGGAGCGCTAAAAACTACCGGTACAACAAAGATGACGTGGAGAAGCCACAGTTGAAGTGGAGCCACGTAAATAAGACCGCCCACAAGATGGCACATCCTGAGTAGATGGTCTGAAAGCAGCTTAAAGATGATCTGTAAAACATAATCCATGCAACATTTTGACCAAGGAACCACCATTACATGTTATGTAGACCACAAGGAAGTGTTTTAAATGTAGAAAGAAAAAATCATCATATGACCCCTTTAATGCGTCCTATAATCCGGTGCGCCTTTTAATCTGTTGCACCCTATGGTCCGAATAATACGGTACTTTATATTTAACATAGACCTTGTACTTTTGTGTACATAATAGATCAAATACATTTTCTTGAGAAAATGCATCTGGTTACTGAAAATCCCTCGTTGAATTGAAACACTAACAGGTAGCGCACCAGCCAAATAGCGTCAAGTAAGAAAATATGCGACTCCAAGTTCCCGTACCAGCAAAATGAGGTACAAAAGCTAGCATGCCAACTTAAGCAAGATAACATGCTAAGGTTAGCATGTGTCACGTACCAAGTTATATGACCATACATTGTTACAATCTGCTAAAAAAGCTAACATGCTGATGTTAGCATGCTAGCTTTTTTTTACCTTATTTTGTAGGTACGAGACCTCGGAGTCATATTTTGTAAGTACCATTTTATGTGACTCTGAGGTGTACACCTGCAAAATTAGCTGAAAGGTAGCTTACCTGCCAACAGTAATGTTGTCATGCTTCATGCACAACAATATATGAGTCTGAGGTGTATGCCTACAAAAGTAGCTGAAAAGGTTAGCATGCTTAACTCTAAATTTTAATTTACGAGCATACGCAGTCCTTGGGTTACGTGGGAATCATTTCAAACCACTGCTCTGAGATGATAAAAGAAGTATCTGCATGTATTATTTAGCATGAATGAAAGCATTAGCATCCATCTTCCATCCCTGCCGTCTTTGATACTTTTACCGATTAGGATTTTATTTTATGCACGCACGCACGCACGCACGGACGCACACCCACACCCACACCCACACACACAATCTTGTATTTGTTACCTTCTTGAGACCTCAGAAAAATGCCTACCTCTTTAGGACCATCCTTTCTAGATATACAGTATAAAGGTTTGTATTCACAACATTAATATTATATACATACTATGCAAATATAAAAAAGCTTGTTATGAAAAATGAGTTGCAATTTCACAGGAAAGAGGTCACAATTTCACAAGAAAAACTTGGAATTTTTGCAGTATTATAATAAAAGTCGTCATTTTACTCAACGCAAGTCAACATTTTACAAGAAAAACTAAACATTTGTGCAATATTATGATAACAGTTGGAATTTCACTCAATAACAGTCGCAATTTTACAAGAAAAGCTTTACATTTTGGCAATTTCGTAATTTTCCTCGCCAAAAGTCACAATTATTATAAGAAAACTTTAAAATTTTGGCAATATTATAATAATAATTGGAATTTTCCTTGGCAAAATTATGACAAAAGTCATAATTTTACTCGAAAAATGTCACTATTTTACAAGAACAACAAAAAAATTGGCAATATTGTGATAAAAGTCAGAATTTTATATGACAAATGTCACCATTTTGCATTAAAAAGTAAGAATTTTAGGAGAAAATATTGCAATATTACAGAAACAGAAAGAATATGAGACATTGTTCCAATTTTATTAGAAAAAGTCGACACATTGTGAGAAAAACACTGCTTTTAGTTAAAGTATTTATTTATTTATTTTTTGTTTGTATCTGTTTTTTAATCCTGATTGTTTACTTTAAGTTATTACAATATGGCTCTACATACATATTTATTTTATTTGTTTTATTAATTTTGGCCAAAGGGGGCGCATTTCGATTTCTTACACACAATTGTTATTACATATGTTAACCAGAGTGGGAGCACTTACATTTTTTACACACACTTGTTATTTCATATGTTGACCAGAGGGGGAGCACTTTTAAAACCGACACACAGTCAATTTGAAAAATCCCTCCTTTTTGGGATGACCCTAATTTTGATAGATTTCACCACCAGGGAAGCAAATGAGATCTCTATTTTGACTTTTTTGTCATTTGTTTGAGGCCGATGACAAACGAATCACGGACCCCAGATGGCACTTTGGGAGACCCAGCTGTAGAAGCTAACTGTTAATGGCCACTATAGTCTTAGTACCGTAGTGCAGTGGTCCCCAACCTTTTTGTAACTGCGGACCGGTCAACGCTTAAAAATTTGTCCCACGGACCTGGGGGGTCATAAAAAAATACAGTCATGTGTGCTTACGGACTGAATCCCTGCAGACTGTATTGATCTATATTGATATATATTGTAGGAACCAGAAATATTAATAACAGAAAGAAGCAACCCTTTTGTGCGAATGAGTGTGAATGAGTGTAAATGGGGGAGGGAGGTTTTTTGGGTTGGTGCACTAAGTGTTTTTTATGTTGATTTAATAAAAATTTAAAAAATAATTTTTATTTTTTATTTTCTTATTTCCTGTGCGGCCCTGTACCAATCGATCCACGGACCGGTGGTTGGGGACCACTGTCGTAGTGTATTTGTTCATCCTATGGTCACATATGGGACGCGGGTTGTCTTACGTCAGCACCGGAAGTCGTAAAATCAGCTGTTCACCCGGCGGGTTTTTTCGGGGATGAATAGGGAATTCCTTCTTTAGCTGCCGTCTTGTTTTATCATATATTGCTGCCTTTGCGCCCTGTCAATGTTTACTTTTGTATGCACATTAAATCAACAAAAAATCCTGACTTTGGAGCAATGTTCACAGACTCTAGCATTTGGCTCTCTATTAGATGCAATGGTTTTCCGTATCGGGACCATGATTTCGGTCCTAACTTGTTCACCGGTCCTCATATGGAAGGTATTTTTCCTTGTTGATGTCTCAAGAAGGGTAGAAATACAAGAACACACACACACACACACACACACACACACACACACACACTGCAATAGTACTAGTAGTCACTGTGCTGCACGCAAACTCAAAGTTGAACCACATTTTGATTAATCTCTCCCTGACAGGCCCTTGATGCCCTCAATTATGCAACCGATGCAAAGTAAATACTTTTAATAATTCAAAGACGCCGACGCCATGATCGCAGGCATCACAAGAATGACAACCGTACCTCGGCTGGAGTTTTAAAAATGCTGTCTTCTTAGGTAGGGCTGGTGGAAAAATGCATGCTGGGTTATTACCACGTGCAACAGGGCGCTCGTAACGCTGCATGACTCGCATTCAAGGAGCAATGTTTCATGATTACGTCCTCTTAATGAATGCCTTTAAGGAGCGCAGGCATCATTTATTATACATTTCAGTGTGAGGCTTTTTCTCCCCTCCCTTCCAAACTAGTCCGACTCCCAGCATGCTTCCTTTCCTTCGCCGTGAGCCCAATCAAATTTAGAGTGGCAGTCGGCTTCTGGCGTTGCTCTTTGCCCGATCTGATTGCACTGCCGGTGCGAGCGGCCCGATAAGAGACGTGTGCAGCGATAGCTCTGATTGCACCGGGATGTTTTTGTGCACATTGTGTGCTCGGTGCCGATCGGGATGAATAACCCGGGGTTGCCGTGGTGATGGAATCTGTAAGCGGTTGGGATTTTTCAGAGCTATGATTAGCATAGCAGCCACCACATTCAACATACAATATGTGTTTGCATACTTTGTCTTGTAAGAGTTACAGTTGCTAAGGTTGTATTTTTGCCTTCTTCTTGTGAGAATCCTGCGTGTGACTGAAACATTAAGGCACTGGTGTCAAACTCAAGGCCAGATCTGCCCCGCCGCTTTGTTTAATGTGGCCCGTGAAAGCCTGTAAATAATATATGCATCAATTAAGCGCTTCATCTTTCTCATTAAAATTATTCGTTATTTCAATTTTGACAGAAACATTGCTTATTGTTACGCCGAGGTCGCATTTTAATGCGCGGGTCGTTCTCTCAAGATGCAGACGGAACCCCGCAGGCAAGATGCAGGTAAGAAAATTATTTATTGTCCATAAATCATGAAAAATACAGAAAAGCGTGTTGATAGCATGGGAGCTATGGTGAAGCTTAGCACATGAACAGGAATCCAGAATCATATAAATAATCAACGTAACAGGTTGCAGGAGCAAACAAAAGCACCAGACCGAGTGAGGCGAGAGGACGGAATAAATAGCTCTCTGATTAGCGCCCGAGAGCAGGTGAGCCATGGCAACCAAGGAAACACAAAACAGGGGTGCTGAAACAGAACTTAAACAACAAGTGAATCAAAACGTACACAAACTATGATCCGGCAAACGGATCATCACACTTCTACTGCACACAATTGCATGCGCTTTAGACCTGAGAATTATCTGACCATGCAAAAAAGATATTAACGCATGGGTGTCCAACAGGTCCAGTTTTGTTGGCACCACAGCGTATTGTTGTATAAAAAATATTGGTAAAAATGTAAAAAAAAAAAAAAAAAGCCAAAAAATGTGTTATGCAATAAGAATAAAGATACAAATTTGATACTGAAAACTCAGGAATGTCCAAACTTTTTCCACCAAGGGTCGCACACTGAAAAGTCAAAGTATATGGGGGTCATTTTTATTTTATTTTGTTAAAACAAATGCTTAAAACAGACATTACATTTGTTTAGATCAGTGGTTCTTAACCTTGTTGGAGTTACCGAACACCACCAGTTTCATATGCGCATTAACCGAACCCTTCTTTAGTTAAAAATAAAATGTTTTTTTTTTTCAAATTCAAGACAAAGTTGTATGTTTTTGGTAACACTTTATTATGGGGTACATATTCTAAGTAACAAAGACTTAATTTAGAGTTATTTGGTTAGGGTTAGGGCCAGGGTTAGAGGGTTAGGGTTATAATAAGGCCATGCCAAATAAGGCATTAATAAGTACTTAATAATGACTAGTTAAGATCCAATATGTTACTAATTTGCATGTTAATAAGCAAGTAATTAATGGTGAATATGTTCCCCATAGTAAAGTGTTACCATGTTTTTTTACTGGTGCAAAAAATTAACCGTGCATGAACCTCACCTTGTTCAAACAACAAAACCAACACAGTGCATAAACTCGCAACAAATTACACACCTGCAAATCAGTGTGACTTCTGCTGTTGCCGTATCCGTAATATGTCGATAGGGAGAAGTTTTTATTTACACGATGAGTCGGGTGTGTTTTGACCTCCGCCGAACCCCTGAGCCCGACTCACCAAACCCCCAGGGTTCGATCGAACCCAGGTTAAGAACCATTGGTTTAGATATACAAGTTGGGTTCATCCAGTGTGTTATTATTAGTTATTTGTATCAAAATGCAAATATATCAAAATGCCCCCGCATTATTTTCTAGTACGCCATCCTTGTTGAAAAAAGTTGAGATACCCCTGTATTTTTAACATATATTTCAAAAATTTGTTTGTCAGAATAAAATACCTGTCCCCTTGACCTATGATTTCAAAAGCAAGTACGTTATCCATAAATTTGTACATGAACATTTTTTTATAATCTGATTCGGGGGTCTGCAACGCGTGGCTCTCAAGCCACAAGCGGCTCTTTAGTGCCGCCCTAGTGGCTCCCTGGAGCTTTTTCAAAAACGTATGACAATGGAAAAAGATGAAGAACATTTTTGTTGTTGTTGTTTTAATATGGTTTCTGTAGGAGGACAAACATGACACACACCTTCCTAATTGTCAGAAATCCCACTGTTGACATTAAACATGCTTCACCGATGAGAGTAATTGCCGCGTGCCATTTTGTTCTACTAATTTCAGAAATCCTTAAACGCACCACAGTTTGGTTACATGTACAACTTTCTCCGATGCTGCCACAGAAAGACGTGTTTCATGCCACTTCTTCTTTGTCTCATTTTGTCCATCAAACTTTTTATGCTGTGCGTGAATGCACAAAGGTGAGCTTTGTTGATGTTATTGACTTGTGTGGAGTGCTAATCAGACATATTTGGTCAGTGCATGACTGCAAGCTAATCGATGCTAACATGCTATTTATGCTAGCTGTATGTACACAATGCATCATTATGCCTCGTATCTTAGGTATATTTGAGGTCATCTTATTTCATACTTGCCAACCTTGAGACCTCCGATATTGGGGGGTGGGGCGGGGGGCGTGGTTGGGGCGGGGGCGTGGTTAAGAGGGGAATATATTTAAGCTAGAATTCACCAACTCAAGTATTTCATATATATATATATATATATATATATATATATATATATATATATATATATATATATATATATATATATATATATATATATGTATGTATATATATATATATATATATATATATATATATATATATATGTATGTATGAAATACTTGACTTTCAGTGAATTCTAGCTATATATATATATATATATATATATATATATATATATATATATGTATGTATGAAATACTTGACTTTCAGTGAATTCTAGCTATATATATATATATATATATATATATATATATATATATATATATATATATATATATATATATATATATATATATATATATATATATATATATTTTATTGTACATATAAATAAAATAAATACTTGTATTTCAGTGTTCTTGAGGCTATCCAGTAGATGGCAGTATTGTCCTGTTTAAGAGTGTCACAACATTGCTGTTTACGGCAGACGAACTGCTTTACGGTAGACTAAACGTGACTGCTGTTGTTGTGTGTTGTTACCGCGCTGGGAGGACGTTAATGAAACTGCCTAACAATAAACCCACATAAGAAACCAAGAACTCGCCCTCGATCATTCTACAGTTATGACGTCATTGGGCAGGCAAGCTGTTTATATTGTGGGAAAGCGGACGTGAGAACAGGCTGTCCCCACTCAGGTCCGCATTGAGCTGGAGGGGGCGTGGCCTCCAGCTCCGGCTGAATACCTGGAGTTTGTCGGGAGAAGATTTCTGCCGGGAGGTTATCGGGAGAGGCGCTGAACTTGCCAACCCTCCCGGTAAAAACGGGAGGGTTGGCAAGTACGGGAGGGTTGGCAAGTATGTCTTATTTGCAGTTTCCGTTTCCTTCAACTTGGACACACACATCTTTACCTTTAGCCATTCCAAGCCAGTAATTTCCAGGAGTTATCTCACCCTCTGAAAAGCCTCCGTTTTATTAATATTTTCCAATGTTGTAAAAATGTGTAGAATAAATATTACATTTCAACATTTCTGTCAACAAAGATTTGCGTCAGCCTGCGACACATAGTCATTTTGATAGTAGGCTAATATAGCTAATATAGACACTTACATCATGTGGTGCCTTCATTATAACACTTATATAAGATTTTTAAAGTCATTTAGATAGTAGGCTAATATAGCTAATATAGACACTTACATCATTTGTTGTCTTCATTATAAGACTTATATAAGACTTTTAAAGTCATTTTGATAGTAGATTAATATAGACACTTACATGATGTGTTGTCTTCATTATAAGACTTATATAATAAGACTTTTAAAGTAGTTTTGATAGTAGGCTAATATAGCTAATATAGACACTTACATCATGTGTTGTCTTCATTATAAGACTTATATAAGACTTGTAAAGATATTTTTATAGTAGGTTAATATAGCTAATATAGACACTTACACCATGTGTTGTCTTCATTATAACACTTATATAAGACTTTAAATTTTTTTCGGCTCCAGACAGATTTTTATTTTTAATTTTTGGTCCCGTATGGCTCTTAGAACATTTTGGGTTGCCGACCCCGATCTAATTGATAGGGAATTAGGTAGTAACATAATGAGGCGATTATACATTATAGTTCTTCAACAGAATATTCACTCTAACAAGTAGCCCTCTGAGAGCAGCCATAACTTCAACGTGGTGCTCACTGAAAACGAGTTTGGCATATGTTGCATTAAGGAGTGGGACTATCAAGGACTAGCTGCAAGGTGCTCAAACAACCACCAGATAGCATATGTAAGCAGATAATACTGTATTATCTCCTTTTGTTACAGATTTATCAGGTCGGTCGTGAATTCTTCCCTCACGCTTTAAGCGAAGGACGAGGCAAACAAAAAGCCAGACCCACTGCAATCTGAAAGCTGGTAGAAGCATGACTGCAGCCTCCCAAGCCTTGTTATCATCTTAATTGTTACAGCTCGCTTTGTTTAACGACCGTCTTGGATTCACCTCCGGCTTAAGAGTGTTTGCAAACACAGCAGGTCAAATGTCAACTCTCCTGGGATACGTCACTTCCACTCATGCCAGTTAGTTAAAGGCCTACTGAAACCCACTACTACCGACCACGCAGTTTGATAGTTTATAGATCAATGATGAAATCTTAACATTGCAACACATGCCAATACGGCCGGGTTAGATTAGTAAAGTGCAATTTTAAATTTCCCGCAAAATATCCTGCTAAAAACGTCTCGGTATGATGACGTTTGCGTGTGACATCACGGATTATAGCGGACATTTTGGGACAGCATTGTGGCCAGCTATTAAGTCGTCTGTTTTCATCGCAAAATTCCACAGTATTCTGGACATCTGTGTTGGTGAATCTTTTGCAATTTGTTTAATGAACAATGAAGACAGCAAAGAAGAAAGCTGTAGGTCGGAAGCGGTGTATTAGCGGCCGGCTGCAGCAACACAAACATGTAGCAGGTGTTTCACTGTTTACATTCCCGAAATATGACAGTCAAGCTTTACCATTGGCCTGTGGAGAACTGGGACTACAGAGACTCTTACCAGGAGGACTTTGAGTTGGATACACGCTACCGTGAGTACGAAGCTGCGGCTTCCAAACATTTGATCGCTTGCCCGTATGTGCGTGCCGCTATGTGCATGTCACGTACGTAACTTTGGGAACTTTGGGGAAATATATGTGCTGTATGAACTTTGCGGAGGTGAACGGTACTTTGGGCTGTGGGATTGAGTGTGTTGTGCGGGTGTTTGATTTGTATTGGTGGGTTATATGGATGGGAGGGGGGAGGTGTTTGTTATGCGGGATTAAATTGTGGCATATCAAATATAAGCCTGGTTGTGTTGTGGCTAATAGAGTATATATATGTCTTGTGTTTATTTACTGTTTTAGTCATTCCCAGCTGAATATCAGGTCCCACCCGCCTCTCACAGCATCTTCCCTATCTGAATCGCTTTCACTGCCCTCTAATCCTTCACTCTCACTTTCCTCATCCACGAATCTTTCATCCTCGCTCAAATTAATGGGGTAATCGTCGCTTTCTCGGTCCGAATCGCTCTCGCTGCTGGTGGCCATGATTGTAAACAATGTGCAGAGCTCCACAACCTGTGACGTCACGCTACTTCCGGTACAGGCAAGGCTTTTTTATCAGCGACCAAAAGTTGCAAATTTTATCGTCGATGTTCTCTATTAAATCCTTTCAGCAAAAATATGGCAATATCGCGAAATGATCAAGTATGACACATAGAATGGACCTGCTATCCCCGTTTAAATAAGAAAATCTCATTTCAGTAGGCCTTTAAGGTTCAGTCACAAATGAAACACGTTTTGTGTACGCTCACATGTTTCCCACTATTCTTAGTCCCGTTAATACTTTCAGGCCGACGGGGAAATAGGCTGCCACAGGACACGGGAAAGGTTATGTATATCATTACGGTCCTCTACAGACCGGACGATGCTGGCTGGAGCAATTCAAAGAAGAAGTCCATCGTCACGCTCGTGAAATGTCAGATGTTTTATGCTCTTAACAAAGAGGTAATATGTCTCCGGACACTTGTAACGCTGCAGATAATCAGACAACAAAACGCTGCTATGTATGGAAGGAGCACTTTTATGAAAACAGAATGACTCCTGACAGACACCCGTGGCCTTTCACAATGCAGGCTGAAGAAGGAAAAAAAACCTCAGTCGCTTATCAAACTGCTCTTTTCATTTCCTTAAACTCACTATTGGATTCTCTCGCTCGTGCTCAACATGGCTCAACCTTTTCTTTGTGGCGCGTCGCTCACAATGGCCTCGTAATGAAAGTTAAAAGAGTATTGCATATTAATGGACGCGGCCATTGAGTCATTAAGCTGAGCAATAGCTGTCCTTCAGCGGCCTGTCACAGGAATAATTAACAACGTGACGCGTGGGCGGGGGTCACAGTGGGCTCTGAGGCAGCTGTTCATAGACAGGAAACCTGTGGACTATTCATCTGCAAAAACAGGACATTTCTTCATTGTCATGTGAAGAAACGATTACATCTCGCTTATGTAGTGATAAACCATTCACGCTAAAGTCAAACGCCCTTCCGGTCTTACAGAAGAATCAGAATCAGAATAGTTTTTATTGCCATTGTTTGAGAACGGGTTCACAAACTAGGACTTTTTCTTGGTGCAATCGTGCAACATAAAACACATATAACACAGAATAGGTAATAAAATGAGCTGTAACTGAGCTATCAGATCTTGTTATTGTTCATGTGCCTGATGGCCGAGGGGAAAAAACTGTTCAGGTGGCGGGAGGTGTGGGTCTGGATGGACCGTAGTTTCCTGCCTGAAGGGAGAGGGGTGTCCGTCCGTCGTACTGAGTTTGACCAAAAACTACAACTAAAAACTTGGAGATCTCCCCTTGGTAGGCCTGGCCGATATTCGATAGGTCAATGAACCGACGATTAATGAAAATTAAGTCGGTAAATTTTCCAGCGTTAATAAGTCCACATGTGCATATTTGTGTAATCACACAGTGCAACTAGTTAGCATGTAAGGCAAGGCAAGGCAATTTTATTTATTGAGCACACATTGTACAAAAGGCAATTCAAAGTGCTTTACAGAATATTAAAAGGAAAAATAATGCAAATTAATATCAGAAAATACAATCACCATAAAAACAATCATAATGAATCAGTCAAATGCTGGAGATAAAATACTTTCAGTTGTCATATGCACAATGACATTTTTCCAGCCTGGATTCGAACATTGAAATGTTGAGGCCCGTCTCACATCTTGAGGAAAACTATTTAAGGAGCAAAGAACTGAAACACAGTTTCACCGCGTTTGGTCTTGACACTGGGCACCAGCAGGTGATCACTGCCTGAGGTTCTGAGAGCTCCAGATGGTTCGTAGGGCTCTAACATGTCAGAGATGTACCTTGGCACAAGACCATGAATAGACTTGTACACACACAGAGCTGTTTTAAAGTCTATTCTCTGAGCAACAGGAAGCCAGTGCAGTGACCCAAGCACTGGACTTAATATGGTCGTAATTCCTGGTTCAAGTCAGGACTCAAGCAGCAGCATTCTGGTTGTACTGCAACTGCTTTTCAGCTGGTTCAGAGAGCCTGGTGAGAAGGCTGTCACAGTAGTCTAACCTCCATCCATCCATTTTCTTCCGCTTGTCCCTTTCGGGGTCGTGGGGGGTGCTGGAGCCTATCTCAGCTGCATTCGGGTGGAAGGCGGGATACACCCCGGACAAGTCACCACCTCATCACAGGGCCAACACAGATAGACAGACAACATTCACACTCACATTCACACACTAGGGCCAATGTAGTGTTGCCAATCAACCTATCCCCAGGTGCATGTTTTTGGACGTAGCTTAACCTGCTGGAGACAAAGGCATTGATTAGTCCTTCTAAATCTGATTTAGACATCATGCTTCTGATTTTGGCAACATTTTTCAGTTGCTCAATAGCTGCTGATGTTATTGACATAATGGATAGATGGAACTTTATTGTCATTGCACAAGTACAATAACATTTTGTTTTCGGCACACACCCGTTCAAGATTAGACAAACAAACAGTGTACATGGTTACAGAACAAGAACGCTGATGGGTCGCCACAAGGCGCCCCGTAAAAAATGGGAAAAAGGTAGGCGCTGGGGGAGGATGAGTAAAAAAAATACAATCTCAGAGAGTGGGAAAAAACTCCATAGCAAAGTACATATACATGTTACAACATACAGAATCAGAATCAGAAATACTTTAATAATCCCCAAGGGGAAATTAAAATTTTCAGCACAAGCCCATTCAAGAGCATACATACATGACAAGGAGACAGAACAGGATCGTTGACGGGTCTGCCAACTTCCGGCACCCCTTACAAAAAAGAACAACTCAAGACTTGCAACAGAGGGGAGGGCGTGAGGGCTACGGGGGAGGCTGCTGCTATTCAAGCGCTGCCCAGTCGTCCATCACCCCTAAGGGATTCAAGCGTCAAAGGCGTGGGACGGGGGGTAGGGTATGTGTGTGTGGCGTATTTTTTCAGTGGATGCATGTGTGTGTGTGTAAGCCTGCAGCGTGTCTCTGTTCCGCGACCTTGGTGTTCTTGCAGCCACCAGTCAGTCCAAAGTCAACAACAACAGGTGTGTGTCCATGAGAGACAAGAAGTGTGTTTGTTGTGTCTTCGCCACACTGTCCTTCAAGAGAGTCTCGAAACCAGGGAAACAATCCAAATTAGAAGGATTTGTTTGCGAGCGAAAAGAAAATTTGCTTTTCACTTTTAATTGTCTATTAATGGTCCTCAAATTCATCCTGCAGGGCAGACGGTTCGATGTTACCCAAATCACAAGAGTGTCCACAGTTCTGCCCGCATCCTCCAATCATTTGGGGCAGCTTTGGGGTACTTTGAAGGCTGCCAGCAACTTCCAATTCGTCGACAAACCAGAGCAACGCTTACTCCAATCAGCAGATGTTCTGTTGTCATAATTCTGAATAGGTGGATATCTTCACGTCCTCAACTGAAAGGGTCGCCAGGCACGCGGCACTCCTTCTTCTCTCGTTGTGTGTCCAGCAACAACTGCTCCGTCAAGACAGGCAAGTTCCCCCAAACCCAAGATCTTGTCAATTTCGTTGAGAGGCCAGTTAATTAATTCCATTGTTTAGATTCGTATAGCATTGCAAAAAGAGGCAACAAGAAAGTTAAGATAAGACAAAAGAAGCAAGCAGGAGAGATAAGGGAGAGGGAAGGGGAGCGTCCGCCCTCGATGTGTGCCAGAGAGAAAAATGTGGCTGTTAAAGTTAAAGTCTGAGTCCATTATTACCTCTAGATTTGTAACCTGATAATTAGGTTTCAGTCAGAGGGTCTCAAGGTGACTAATAATAGTTTCTCTTTGCTTCTGTGGGCCAAATACAAAAAGTTCAGTTTTGTCTGAGTTTAGCTGAAGAAAATTGTTTTGGATCCACACACTGATCTGTTCGATGCAGCGACAAGGTGACCGACGTTCACCTGCCGTCAGTGACAGTAGTAGTAGTAGCTGACATGGACAAAATTATCCCAAAACCAAATTCCACCGGACCAATGTGGGAATATTTCAGGTCAAACCTTTGGAACAAGAGAAGGCTATTAAGTTTATCAACATCAAGGAGCCAGTTGCCAAATGTGCGCTCGAACACGACAAAGTTGCACGCCCACTTAAAACACAATCACCTGACCTGACAGTCTATGGTGAACAAGCCAGGTCAGTGTAAACAAAACAGTGCAAAATGTTGTGCGCTCACAGAAATTATGGTTCAAATCACTACTTGATCGTCAAATACATGCTGCCAATTAATTGACATTCGTCATGTTGTCATGTCGGAATCTGCCAGACTTAAGTTTTTTTTTTGCATATGACTTGTTAATACACTGCACTTTTGTTTAAAATGGTCCTAACTTGATTATCAGTCAACAACTCTACCTTGCTTAATAGTGAAGTGCAACTTTGTTTGTCAATACATAATTTATCCATTTTATTTATTGTTTTGCTTGTGTATATTTAAGGGCCCCCAAACCCTCCTTAACATATTTTGTTGCTTTTGGTTGTGATTGTTATTCATGTACAACGTTTTGCTAACAGACAAAGTGTATTTTATTGTTATTTGTTTGTTTTGTTTAACTTAAGTAAGTAAATAAGTGAATTTTATTCATAATTTTATTTATAAAGCTCTTTTCACAGAGACAATCACAAAGCGCTGTATAAAACATAGGTGAAGTAAAACAACAATTTAATTAAAACAACAGGGGCAACATCATAAAAAGAATACAAAGTGAATTCAAATTGATAGTTAAAATTGATAGTTAAAAGGTGCATTAACTAAAAGCTTTACTAAAAAGAGAAGTTTTTAAATGTTTCTTAAAAATGCCCTGACGCTCGGAGCTGGTTAGTCATTTCTCCCTTTATTTTTTTATAAACTTTTTGGTTGTCGCTCTTAAAGTATTCTATAAGAATGCACACTGTCTTGTGACGTGCTGTTAAGCATGCGGGTTAAATTCCCGAACTTTCTGTTTGTTTAATTGTTGTAAAAACCGGACTTTTATACGCTAAATGATGTGTGGATTAGCTTAATGCTAGCGGCAGTTATTACGGGGTTTCCTGGTCTCGTGAGTTTGCTGCGTGTCTGTGTGGACATCTTGTGTGCCGTTGTGGCATTAATATGAGTGCGTATTATTTATTTCTTTATTCTTTAGTGGAGAGAGATCCTGTTTACTGTGGACTGTGTGTGACGCCCTGTTCTTTTTGTTTCCATTCAAAAAAAGGTATGTCTGTTTTGAGTTTTTTGGCATAGTTTATTGTAGAACAAATATTAAAATGAGTTGATGTGAGTGGGAAATTGCTGCACATATTAAGGACCTTTTTTTAATATATATTTTTGTTATTTGCTGATGCATATATTTTATATGCTGTTTTTTATTTAATTAATTTATTTCAGTCTATTTTATTCTTTATTTACCTTTTATTATTAATATTATTATTATTATTATTATTATTATTATTATTATTATTATTATTCATTTATTGTTATTATTATTTCCACATGTAAGCATAAATTCATGAGCTAGAGCAGTGGTTCTTAACCTTGTTGGAGGTACCGAACCCCACCAGTTTCATATGCACATTCACCGAACCCTTCTTTAGTGAAAAATAAAATGTTTTTTTTTCAAATTCAAGACAAAGTTATATGTTTTTGGTAACACTTTAGTATGGGGAACATATTTAGAGTTATTTGGACACTAGGGGAACATATTCTAAGTAATAAAGGGTCAGGGTTAGGGTTATGATAAGGCCATGCCGAATAAGGCATTAATAAGTACTTAATAATGACTAGTTAAGAGCCAAAATGTTAGTAATTTGCATGTTAATAAGCAACTAATTAATGGTGAATATGTTTCCCATACTAAAGTGTTACCATGTTTTTTTTACTGGTGCATAAAATTAACCGTGCATGAACATCACCTTGTTCAAACAACAAAACCAACACAGTGCATAAACTCACAACAAATTACACACTTGCAAACCAGTCAGCTGTTGCCGTATCCATAATACGCCGATAGGGAGAAGTTTGTATTTACACGATGAGTCGGGTGAGTTTTGACCTCCGCCGAACCCCTGAGGCCGACTTACCGAACCCCTAGGGTTCGATCGAACCCAGGTTAAGAACCACTGAGCTAGAGTGAGCACTGACGCTTGGAGCTGTGGAGAGAGATCCTGTTTACTGTGGACTGTGTGTGACTCCCTGTTCTTTTTGTTTCCATTCAAAAAAAGGCGAATAAATCCTCCACGACTCAACTCCTTTGTGTGCCTCACTACAAAAGACCCAACGCAGAACAGTGATGGTTACATATGCATTATCATTATATCAGTGGTTTCAAAATTTATAATGGCAATAATATTATCGACAATAAATTTGTAGGTCAATGTATCGTCGGGCAAAATTTGTTATCGGCCCATGCCTACGCCTCTGCAGTCATTTCTTTGGCTTTTGGCTGATTTTTCTGGAAAATTACATTGCGTAGGAAGGAAACAATGGAAACCTTGGCTCTCGCCACTTCGCAAATGGATGTTTCGTGAACAAAGCACAGTTTGACACCAAAATCTCCAATATTCATCCAATTTGATCTAATATCCAATTATTTATTCTTATTTTCTTACAACTATTAGCCCATAAACGGTTGAGGATAGCGTGTCCCGAAGTAGCACTGTTGGTCGTACCCTGACCATATACCATATATCGGATATTGTTCCGATATCACCAAAAAAGCACAGCGAAAGCTCAATATACAAACCCCCACTATTTGCTAACTCTTCGATTTATGACCTTTTAGATGGAGCCAAATATTCCTCCGTGTGCAAACCCTGTCTCTGTACGAATGCTTCATTCATTTTGTGCCTGAAGGGAAAAAGCAGGGCGCAGCATTATTGGGGAGGCGTAGCCTTCCATGTCACTTGCTGCACATTGCACTACACTACCAGTCACTACTCATTGCTTCAGCATGCGTGACTTTTTTTCTATGTTTTTTTGCCTTTTGACAAGTTTTGTCCGTTTTGCTAACTCAATGTAAGTCCCTAAAACTCAACAGACTACCGTGGAAAAAAGAAGTGAATCGCTGTGGAGTTTAAAAAACAATATATGTTTGTGAGGAGTACATTAATGGCGCTCACAAGTATGGAAGAATTGACAAAGCAGGCTTCGTACCACAGCAAGATTTAATTGTGATGAGATTGGACTTTTATAGAAAACGAACCCATTGTTCATACATTGTTTTTTTATGGAAAAAGTTGCTTTTCAATGTACGATCCCCGTTCAAAAAACAATTGAGTCGTAAATGGAGGTTCCACTGTAACGGATTATATCGTCTAGCATCGAAAAACTCTCAATATAAACTCTGATACAAGCAGTCCTGCAGCGTGTTTACCTGTGCAAAA
The DNA here is from genome assembly GCF_033978785.1 of Entelurus aequoreus. Lineage (NCBI taxonomy): Eukaryota > Metazoa > Chordata > Actinopteri > Syngnathiformes > Syngnathidae > Entelurus > Entelurus aequoreus. Next base: position 37,952,641 of record NC_084745.1, read on the forward strand.
CTGAACAGCCAGTTAACATCTAAATGACCTCCAATAAGCACACAATTTTAGTGAAGTCAATTACAAAATAACATGGTAGGCAATTGGTTGTTTGGTGTTTGCAGCTAAACAACAGCTAAGCACACAATAGCACACAAGCTAGACATACGCAATAAATGTCCTTAATTGAACAATATTGCAGTCTAAAACATTACATTTGTCAATATAAACAGGTATAAAATAAATATAATTGCATATTACTTACACATACAAAGTCTCCATGGAAGAAACTATAAGAAAGCATATACCGTATTTTCCGCACTATAAGGCGCACCGTATTATAAGGCGCACCTTCAATGAATGACATATTTTAAAACTTTGTTCATATATATAAGGCGCACCGCATTATAAGGCGCATTAGAATAGATGCTACAGTAGAGGCTGGGGTTACGTTATGCATCCATTAGATGGAGCTGCGCTAAAGGGAATGTCAACAAAACAGTCAGATGGGTGAGTCAAACTTTATTAATAGATTACAAACCAGCGTTCTGACAACTCCGTTCACTCCCAAAATGAATAAACAGCTGTTTATTATTTTCCCCGAGGTAAAGTCAGTGACGTGGTGTTTTGTTTATCTTTTAACAACAGCAAGGTATAACATGTAGTGCAACATTTATATCACATAGTGGAGGGGAACTTTTCCCTGATTCAATAAACACGTAAAAAACAGTGATACTGTTACGGTAAATCAAACATTAGTGCAATCACAATATAGTAACACTCGAAATAGTGCAGAGCAATAACAATATATCAATAACTCAACGTTGCTCAAACTTTAATGTCACACAACACAACACACAAAATAAACATGTAAAGCTCACTTTATTAAGTTATTCCTCATCCACGAATCCCTTGAATTCTTCTTCTTCAGTGTCCGAATTAAACAGTTGGGCGAATACGGCATCCAACATGGTCGTCATTAATGGAGTCAGTGTCGCTGCTGCTCTATTCCCGTGTTCTACTGCGTGACTGATCGTCTTAGGTTTAAACTCTGCGTCGTAAGCGTGTCTCTTAATAGGAGCCATTTTGGGGTATTTACATAAACAAACAAATGGAAATGAAACGGCACGCCTCGCGCAGTCATATATCCCAGCATGCACCGTGCGCTTCTTCTTCTTCTACGGGGGAAAATGAAGTCAGCGGCTGCTTACCGTAGTTGCGATTGATTGATTGATTGAAACTTTTACCTGTTGGAAGCTCAATATTGGTCCATATATAAGGCGCACCGGATTATAAGGCGCACTGTCAGCTTTTGACAAAATTGGAGGTTTTTAGGTACGCCTTATAGTGCGGAAAATACCGTAATTCAATTTACTGCCCAAAAACTGCGTTAATTTGAAAACCGTATACGTCTATTTCAGACAGTAAATAATAATTAGGTTAGTGTTTTGTTTTCGTTCCACACTACAAAATAATACAAAAATGTGTGATTCCTGCTAATATCGTTTTGGATTAATATCGTTATTGACTTACCGTATTTCCTTGAATAGCCGCAGGGGCGTTAATTAATTTAAAACCTCCTGTCACTCCTGCGTTTACCGGAAACCGGCGGGATGGCTGTGCATGCGGTAATTATTTTAAAACCTCTTCTCACTCCGGCGTTTACCAAGAGGAATCCATAAAATTTAGACGTGCGCTTTGAGTGTGATGTAAGCATACCATCATGAAAAACACATTTAATTAAAAAAAACGTTATTATGGTCTTACCTGTACTTATAAATGGAGTCCATTTGCAGCTCCTTCTGACCAAAAGCATCGATAACTTGTTTATAGAAGTCTTCATTATTTTCTTTTTTCCTTTTTAAAAGTCTCTGTCTCGATGGAGATATTCCTTTAATTATTACCTCCTGCTTCCATTGAAAGTCCAGTTTAGAAAACTGTTTTATTTTAGATACTGGAATGTAATCCTCCATGTTAGAAGGAAGAAAAAAAATCTCTTGCTGCGTGTGTTCACTTCTTCTGCAGTACCGGAAGTCACAAGAAGGATCACTAGCGCGGCAGCGCCCTATACCACCAGGAGGCGGGAGTCATTTAATGACTTATACAGTATTTCACACACGCAGCTACGGTATATTAATAAAACATAGCTGCTTACTGTTCTCTTTAGCATACTGTACCGGTATTCAATAGCTTGGACCTTAAATCCTACTGAATAGCTCTTTATCTTTTTTCCTTTGTGCGATTGTAAACTACTGAAAGCAGCTTCCTCCATTTTGAAAATGAGGACAGATGCGTCACTCGTGACGTAACGAATTTGACCCGGTGGAAGTTCTAGACATATGCTAAATATTTTGCGAAACGAGTTTGACCCGGTGAAAATTATGGACATGCGATAATAAAATTAATATTTTGCGAAACGAATTTGATCCGGCTTCAATAATAAACCGGCGATAAGGCCAAGCATGCGTTAATTATTTTGAGAAACGAGTTTGACCCGGCAGTAATTCTAGACGTGCGAATACTATATTCCCTGCGCCAATTCAAGGAAATACGGTATACGCAAGGCTCCAATATCTGTATCATAAGTAAAAAGGTTGTGTTAGGGCACCTCTTGTAGGTATGTCGCCCAAAAGTGGAATAATTTAGGTTCATGATATTTATTAAATATTTTAAAAGCCCCTGGAATGTGCTTCTTAGCTTCTTTTTACACTTAAATGACATTATCCCAAAGCAGATTGTTTTCGACCTGATGGGTTCCACAATGTTTGAATGTTGCCTTTTTATGATCCATTTTCTTCTTCTTCGCTAGCCTTGTTGCCGAGTGTGTCGTGTCTTTATTTTGCAGTCAGACAGAAGACACCAACAACGGAGCTCAGAGTAGATTCTGAAAGATCCTGCCTGAGAGTATACGTAGTGGGCGTCCTATTAATATGTAACCGTGAGCTGTCTGCCGGGTTGTAATGAAAAGAACAAACAAAATCAAATGGAGTCATGCAGGATATTTGTTCCAGGGACGACTGTTGTTTACTTTCTTGTTTTCCTCGCTTGGTTTCACCCGCGTCTGTGACACTGTCTTTCAAGCCCGTCCTGCCAGGCTGCTGTAATTGCAGCGTGACAGGTCTCATTCCTCGTCCCCGTCACTGCGATACGGCGTCTTGCTCGCTAATATGACGACGCCCTCCTTCCGTGGTTAATGCTTATGGTGATGAATCACTGCTTCATGCTATCCAGTTGGCCCCAGGAACACGACACTTTAGCTGATCAATAAAACATGTTTCGACAATAAGCCCTTTCTAATGTTACGACTTTTCATCTGACCATTTAAGCACCACACCCCCACTGGGTGTATCGTGTTTGCTTAATGCGTCGCTATTTGATCATGCTATTAATCAGCCCTCCCACCGCTTCACCAGTTTTTCATGTGATAATGGCAGCCTAAAATGTAGGATTTCCTGGCTACTTCTTGACAAACTTGTGATGTTTAGAGGCTTTTATCCTCCCCCCCCCGATGACATTGCACCAGCTGGTGATTTTTCGAATGTAATTTAATTGTTCTAGACCAGGGATGTCAAACGTACAGCCCGAGGGCCGGATCAGGCCCGCGAACAGGTTTTATGCGGCCCGCGGGGATGAGTTTGCTAAGTATAAAAATTAATCTGAAATTTTCGAATGAAAGAAACTGCTGTTCAAAATGTGTCCACTGGATGTTGCAATAGCAATTCTTTGTATCTTTGTAGATGATGCTACATGTGTACAAAATAAACCACATGTTAGTGCACCAGTCGAGGAAAATGAGCAAACTACATAAATAACATCCTGTAGTTTGATTTTGATATAATTTTTTGGTAACACTTTAGTATGGGGAACATATTGTAAGTAACAGAGACTTAATTAAGAGTTATTTGGACACTAGGGGAACATATTGTAAGTAACAAAGACTTAATTTAGAGTTATTTGGTTAGGGTTAGGGTTAGGGTTGTTGTACAATAAGCCATTAATAAGTACTTGATAATGACTAATTAAGAGCCAATATGTTACTAATTTGCTCTAATTTGTTAATAAGTAACTAATTAATGGTGAATATGTTCCCCATACTAAAGTGTTACCAATGTTTTTTGTCTTGATTGAAAATTAACACCAATGAGTTGACTGATGAACATTATCCCATAATTTATTCAGAAAATATAAATAACGACTATTAACCGCGACATGTAAGCGGAAAAAAAACCCCAACAACATTATGATTTGTGCATTTTCAGAATTTGCTTGTTCTATATTTTCAAACAAAGAAAACAATCTGAAGTTGTCTTTATTTTTAAGTTATCCTGCCATGATTTTACCAGTCCGGCCCACTTGGGAGTAGATTTTTCTCCACGTGGCCCCCGATCTAAAATGAGTTTGACACCCCTGTTCGAGACTGTAACCCTAACCCCATAACACACATAATTGCTTGCATCTCCCTGTGATGCATGACACAGCTGCACGGCCTGTATTTATTTTTCACGCAACACTGCACGCATCTGTATGTGCAGGGTATTGGGACACGCCAGATGAACTTTATGTTCAGCAGAAAACATGACAATGTTCTTTCTTCTTTGGCTGGTAAAAGAGTGATTATGACAAATGATCACAGCGCATCAACATCTCTGTCAATCTACAGTAGGTAAGGTAGTATTTTTGCCTCATTCTGCGTGTGACTGAAACCTTAAGGGGTGGGACTATCCAGGACTGGCCGCGGTGTGCTAAAACAACCCCAGAGTAGCATCTGTGAGCAGATAATATTGTATCATCTGTTTCTCTGTCGAATTCCCCCGGTCTTATCAGGTCCGTAGTTCATTCTTCCTCATGCATTCATTACTCATGCTTTAAGTGAGGGATGTGGCAAAACCCACAATATACCAGTGATTTTCAATTATTTTTTTATTATGCCCTGCCCCCCAGAAAAAATAAAACATATTGCACATTGCACCTCCAACTATCCTAACAGTACAGGCCAAAAGTTTTGGACACATCATCTCATTCATTGTGTTTTCTTTGAAGGTAGACAAACGCTGTACAAGTATAACCCATTTTCCATAACTATAAAATTTTTTTAACCAACTTGAACCATTAGAACTGGAAAAATAATATAAAATAAACGCAATAACTAATTATACATTCAAATTAATAAGCAATATTAACTCAGACACCAATTTTTGAAGCTTTTCAGATGGAATTCTTTCCCATTATTGCTTGATGTACAGCTTAAGTTGTTCAACAGTCCGGGGTCTCCGTTGTGGCATTTTAGGCTCCATAATGCACCACACATTTTCAATGGGAGACAGGTCTGGACTACAGGCAGGCCAGTCTAGTACCCGCACTCTTTTACTACAAAGCCACGCTGTTGTAAAATGTGGCTTGGCATTGTCTTGCTGAAATAAGCAGGGGCGTCAATGATAACGTTGCTTGGATGGCAACATACAGTATGTTGCTCCAAAACCTGTATGTACCTTTCATCATTAATGTTGCCTTCACAGATGTGTAAGTTACCCATGCCTTGGGCACTAATACACCCCCATACCATCACAGATACTGGCTTTTGAACTTTGCGCCTATAACAATCCGGATGGTTCTTTTTCTCTTTGGTCCAGAGGACACGACGTCCACAGTTTCCAAAAACAATTTGAAATGTGGACTCATCAGACCACAGACCACTTTTCCACTTTGCATCAGTCCATCTTAGATGAGCTCGGGCCCAGCGAAGCCAACAGCATTTCTGGGTGTTGTTGATAAATGGCTTTCGCTTTGCATAGTAGAAGTTTAACTTGCACTTACAGATGTAGCAACCAACTGTAGTTACTAACAGTGGTTTTCTGAAGTGTTCCTGAGCCCATGTGGTGATAACCTTTACACACTGATGTCGCTTTTTGATGCAGTACCGCCTGAGGGATCGCAGGTCCGTAATGTCATCGCTTACGTGCTGCGATATCTCCAGATTCTCTGAACTTTTTGATATTACAGAGCGTAGATGGTGAAATCCCTAAATTCCTTGCAATAGATAATTGAGAAATGTTGTTCTTAAACTGTTCAACAATTTTTTTCGCGCATTTGTTCACAAAGTGGTGACCCTCGCCCCATCCCTGTTTATGAATGACTGAGCATTTCACGGAAGCTGCTTTTATACCCAATCATGGCACCCACCTGTTCCCAATTAGCCTGTTCACCTGTGGGATGTTCCAAATAAGTGTTTGATGAGCATTCCTCAACTTTCTCAGTCTTTTGTTGCCAGCTTTTTTTGAAACATGTTGCAGGCATCAAATTCCAAATGAGCTAATATTTGCAAAAAATATCTGTCTTTGCGGTCTATTCAATTGGATATAGGTTGAAAAGGATTTGGAAATCTTTGCATTCTGTTTTTATCTACGATTTACACAACGTGCCAACGTCACTGGTTTTGGGTTTTGTACTTCTGCATGCACTTTAAAAGGTTTGTTGTTAGTTAGTCATCAGCACTATCAATGTTGGTTGAGCAGTTTGAGCCTACCGGTCTTACAACATTGGCTCTGTTGCTGCTGTGTTGTGTGATATCCTCCTGAGAAACAGTGACCTCTGCCATGGGCAAAAATAGCCCTCTATGCAAAAGACTGCAGAGGTTCTCAGGAGGTTACACAATACTTGTTAATAAGTGGCCAAAGAGAGCTTTTCCTTTCCACTTTGCCAGGTATTAGTCAGACCCCATTGCTTCCTGGCCGGTGGGAATCCTCCGCCGGTTTCAAGCGAGGATAAATTGGATGGTTGTGTCAAGAAGAGCGCCTGCCGTAAAAAGTGGGCCGTAGAAATCGCGCGAGTGTGAAATGTGACTCGCGGTGTGGACCCCCTGATGGGAGCAGGCAAAAGTGAAGACCCCATGTGTTTCCATGGAGATAAGCACAGCGTGTTTCTTATATTTTGAGGACTTCCGCTCATGTAGTGCTGCTCGACTCAAGCACCCTCTATGGTCTTAAAGGAGGTCACCTCTAAGATCTGTGTAGGAAAGATAAGAGACCAAGTGATTAATAATATTGACCAAGACGTACTGTGTAGTCTTATGCTGAGAGGCCTGGAAATCTCTTTGGTGCTGCAGTCGGTTCACAGGCAGGCCATTCTATTCCATTTCATTCTCGTTTTATTTTGTTCATAGACGTGCGTGCGAAATGAGTCACGGGGAAGCTTTGCTTTATCTGCGCCGACATCAAGTGACTTGGAGCTTGGAAGCGTTTTCTTTCTTATCAAACAAACAGAAGGGGGAAAAAGTTTGCTCCCTGACTGTGCTCGTAGCATGCAGTTCGCACAGCATGGGAGCGGAAAACCTCATTTCCACCAACCCCAAAACAAATGAAATTAGATTGATGCGCAGCAGAGCAAACTTCACTGTGCATTTGTTTAAAACAGGGGTGTCCAAGGTGCGTTCCGGGGGCCATTTGCGGCCCGCAGATAATTGCTTACTGGCCCGCCACACATTCTGGAAATGCTATTGCAAAAATTAAAAAAAAAACATTTAAGAAAGTGGAATGCAGTTGACACAAAGCTGCCATGCAGGCTGTTTTTTTTGTTGGTTTTCTTCATTTTTCTTTTTTTGCCACTGCTCCAAAAAAAAAAATTACCAAAAAATCAATGTTATAATGAATTATTTTTAATTCTCCAATTACTTCAAAAATGTCACTTTAAAACGTTTTGTGTGGAAAAAATATTGCATATATTGTGTGGTTGCCATATAAAAACATCAAAATATATCTGAAGTTGATCTCGTGTTGAAAGTAAAAAATGAATAAATAAATGTATCACTTTATGAGTGGGGCACCTTTTGGATCCCAAAGATATTTAGTGGGATTTTATTTATCTTTACACTGTGATTACTCAAAAATAATAATGAATCAATGGTGTCCTGCAGGGCATCACGGTGGCAGAGGGGTTAGTGCGTCTGCCTCACAATACGAAGGTCTGAGTAGTCTTGGGTTCAATCCCGGGCTCTGGATCTTTCTGTGTGGAGTTTGCATGTCCTCCCCGTGACTGCGTGGGTTCCCTCCGGGTACTCCGGCTTCCTCCCACCTCCAAAGACATGCACCTGGGGATAGGTTGATTGGCAACACTAAATTGGCCCTAGTGTGTGAATGTGAGTGTGAATGTTGTCTGTCTATCTGTGTTGGCCCTGTGATGAGGTGGCGACTTGTCCAGGGTGTACCCCGCCTTCCGCCCGATTGTAGCTGAGATAGGCTCCAGCACCCCCCGCGACCCCGAAGGGAATAAGCGGTAGAAAATGGATGGATGGATGGATGGTGTCCTGCATTATTGATTATGGCTCTAATTACTAAATACTGCATATTTCAGCTTTACTATAAAAAACTGAAATGTTGTCTTTGACAAAAAAGGCATAAAACCTTTTTTTTATTTTTTACTTCATATCAACCTCAAGTTGATATAGAGCTTTACTGTAAGCGTTAAATCAAATCAAAAAAATTATAATTTGACTTATTTTTAACATTTTAATGACTGAGACCCTTTATGGTCCCCGGGAACCCTAAAGGAAAAAAAAAAAAAAAAAATCCATATATTTTGTCATGGTTTGAAAATGGAAAATATCAAAATGGCCCCCGCATGCTTTAATTTTTCCATGTGCGGCCCTCAGTGGAAAAAGTTTGGACACCACTGGTTTAAAGAGAGTCACAGATCAAAGATTGTTTCTGTCAACCAGAGTTGGACTGACAGATGATCCAGCAAGAAACTTTGGTCATGTGGCACCGCTCTGAAATTCAAAGGAAACTCTGTTCAGTACTGCCCTACTTTGTACCCCTACAGTGCTGAGCCCAGACCAGTCCTAGTAAGATCATTAGAGAAAGAGAGCAAGCAGGCTGGCCTCACCAGATCACTGGAAAAACTGATGAAATCCCTCAAATTCCTTTTAAAAGACCTGTGGTTGTCCCCTTTTGGAAGACATGCTCGCATACCGGTATTAGTATAGTACCGCGATACAAATTAATCATATTCGGTACTATATCGTCTCTGAAAATGACCGGTCCACCATTCCCCCCGCGCCCCCATTGTCGTCACATCATGACATTGCTGGTTTACGAGCAGACGAGCATGTTCGGCAGCGCACAATCACGGAGTACTTGAAAGCAGACACTGTGTAGACAGAAAAGGGAGAACGGAGGCAGTTTGGCTTAAAAACTAAAGATAAAGGTGAAGTTATAACACTGAAACGCCCTCAGGAAGAGGTGCTTTAAGACATGGCTAGCTAGCTAGCGGCTAAAGTCCAGCCGCAGTCTGCAGTGTTTTAGCCACTTCTAAATCACTAATCCTCGCCTCCATGGCGACAAATAAAGTACGTTTCTTACAAGTATCATCCCTGCAGGACGAGGAATAGCTAATCATGCTTCACTACACACCGTAGCTCACCGGCGTCACAATGTAAACAAACGCCATTGGTAGATCTACACCTAACATCCACTGTAATGATACCAAGTGCAGAAGTGCATCTAGTCGATACTACTATGATTACGTCGATATTTTTTGGCATCACAACATCTTCTTTAGTTTTTTAAAAATGTATGTTATGTTTATAAACTCAGGAAATATGTCCCTGGACAAATGAGGACTTTGAATATTTATCCAGGGACATATTTCCTGAGTTTATAAACAAAATAATAAAAAAAAAAAAAAAAACGAAATAGGATTTTGTGATACTAAAAAATATCGATGTAATCATAGTAGTATCGACTAGATACGCTCCTGTACTTGGTATCATTACAATGGATGTTAGGTGTAGATCCACCAATGGTGTTTGTTTATATTGTAGCGTCCCACAAGAGTTGGTGCTGCAAGGGATTCTGGGAATTTGTTCTGTACTGTTTATGTTGTGTTGCGGTGCTAAATATTCTCCCAAAATGTGTTTGTCGTTGTTGTTTAGTGTGGTTTCACTATATGGCACATATTTATGACAGTGTTGATGTTGTTCATACGGCCACCCTTAGTGTGACATGTATGGCTGTTGACAAACTATGCCCTTCATTCGCTTGTGTGTTGTGTGTTCAAAGTCAAGATAACCATTTTGATGGTTAATGATCGGACATAGCGAATTTAATTTGCCAATTAAGATCACTTTCAGGACAGCACGGTGGAACAGGGTTTAGTGCATGTGCCTCACAATACGAAGGTCCTGAGTAGTCCTGGGTTTGATCCTGCGCTCGGGATCTTTCTGTGTGGAGTTTGCATGTTCTCCCCGTGACTGCGTGGGTTCCCTCCGTGTACTCCGGCTTCCTCCCACCTCCAAAGACATGCACCTGAGGATAAGTTGATTGGCAACACTAAATTGGCCCTAGTGTGTGAATGTGAGTATGAATGTTGTCTGTCTATCTGTGTTGGCCCTGCGATGAGGTGGCGACTTGTCCAGGGTGTACACCGCCTTCCGCCCGAATGCAGCTGAGATAGGCTCCAGCACCCCCCGCGATCCCAAAAGGGACAAGCGGTAGAAAAATGGATGGATGGAAGATCACTTTCAAGACTCGAGTGTGTCGTGAAGCATGAATAGTGATCACTCATCTTACAGGGATGGTTCCTGAACTAAATGTACCATATTTGTCGCCATGGAGACAAGGATTCGAGAATTTGAAGTGGTTACAACACTGCGGATGGATATTAGCCACAAGTTAGCTAGCTAGCCATGTCTTAAAGCACCTCTTCCTGAGGGCGTTTCAGTGTTATAATTTCACCTTTATCTTTAGTTATTATTGTACGCTGCCGTACATGCTTGCCGCGAACATTCTCGTCTGCATGATTGTGCACTGCTGCGAACATGCTCGCCGCGAACGCGAACATGCTCGTCTGCATGACGCGACGTGACGACGACGGGTGGGGGACCGGTACTTTTTAGAGGCGGTATAGTACCGAATATGATTCATTAGTATCACGGTACTATACTAATACCGGTGTACCGTACAACTAGGGCTGGGCGATATGGCCTTTTATTAATATCTCGATATTTTTAGGCCATGTCACGATACACGATATATATCTCGATATTTTGCCTTAGCCTTGAATGAACACTTGATGCATATAATCACAGCAGTATGATGATTCTATGTGTCTACATTAAAACTTTCTTGTTCATACTTCATTAATATATGCTCATTTTAAAATTTCATGCAGAGAAGGAAATCCCAACTAAGTCAATTTAGCAAAACTGTATTTATTAAACAGTTATTAAGCAGTGGCACAAACATTCATGTCATTTCCAAAACAGAAAGTGCAAGATTGTCAGAGACATTTTAAAACAAGCTATTAGTGCACTTTTGTGCATGATGTCACTAAGATGACTTATCAAAACAACACTAAATTAAAGTGCACTTTTTGTACAGAACGCCACTACAATAGTTTAAAACAAATAAAGTGCACTTTTGTGCATGATGTCACACAAGATATTTCAATAACCGTCAAATAAAAATGAGCTGCATAATAGGAAATCAAATCGCTCTGTGGTAGGTTCTTGCGAACATTATCTCCTTCTGTTGTTGACAATTTTTCTGGAAATAGTTGCTTCGGCATTTTGTTGGTGTGGCACCGAATGGAGATGTTGACATGCGGAGTTTCAAGCACTTCTCATTCTCTAGCGGGTGACTTTTCAAATCATGCTACATTAGCAGTGCTGCTACTTTACGTAGCAACGCTTTTGCCGCATACTTGTTCAACATCTTCCCGCTTGAAGCCAAACCACCGCCAGACGATGGACCCCGTGCTGTTTTTCTTGGGAATTAATTCTTCCTTCATTTGTTGCCAGATTCGCACCTTCTCTCTCTCGTATTACCACCCGCACCACATCGTTAGCATCACAGCTAACGTTACCATGTCGCTACCTGTTTGCTCCGCGGGAGCGTGTGACGTTGCACACGTGACGTATGCAAGAAGGTGCGCTTGTCTCTGTGAGAAGGAGAGACAAGAAAGAGTGGGAAACGCATGCAGTGTAAAAGCAACTGCGTGAGAACGTATACTTGAATATCACGATATAGTCATTTTCTATATCGCACGGACACAAACGAGTACATCGATATATCGCTTAGCCCTACGTACAACCCTACTAGGAAGTCATTAATATCCGAGTTCCTAGTCAGAAATCGTTTGCTTGTCGTTGTCAAGCCTGCGGGACATAGCTGGAATGTGTCATCAACATCAACATGCATTATCACGATACAACACTAGCAATAAAAGCTCTATCAACTATTTTCTATCATTTACATCGCCAGGGCCGGCCCGTGGCATAGGCCGTATAGGCAAATGCTAAGGGCGCCGTCCATCAGGGGGCGCCACGCCAGTGCTACAAATGTTGGAGAAAAAAAAAGAAAAAAAAAAGTTGGTATTATTATTTCTAAATACAAAAAATAATCCCACGTTAATTAAAATGCAAAGTAAAGCCTATTTAATAGAAATATTATATGTTACAACATTACGCTCCCCCCTCCCCCCGCACGGTGCGCCCCCTCCCTTCCCGTATCATGACTGTTTATGGACGTCACCGTATCAAAAAATCAACACAAGATGTCAAAACCGCCAAAACTGTCAGGTGCCCAGGGAATAAAAAATAGAAAAGAAAAGGAGGAGAAACGAGAAAAAGACAGAGGTAGCAGGTAGGTAACGTTAGCCTACATGAAATTATTTGTCTGTTACAGAATGTGATAGTAACCTGGCTTTTTAGCATTAAGCTAATGTTACATGATTCGGCAATTGCTAATCAATAAATAGCTAGTTCTGTTTTAACGTCGGGTTAATACTGTGGAGGGGGCTAAATTGTTATGGAAAATAATAATGTAACGTTAGGTAATTACAGTACTCCCACCTTACATTCCTCAGGGACATTTGTATTAGATCTTTTAAGCAGGTGTTTTCTGTTTACATTGTTATTGCCTTCTGGTTAGCTAATGTTTGCCCTGCAGGTAATAGTCACTTTTCCATCCCTTTATATATTAGGTATAGTTGTAAGCCTAGTTGTTAAAGTGCACATCATTAATGTTAATTAAGCAATATCACATGAGAGGGAATGCTGTTTTTTAATTTGAGCACTGCTGTGATTCGGTTAAAGATCATCATAACATAACATTCTCATATAATATGTTAATTTGCTTTCTTTAAGTAAAAAAAAAAGTTCAAAGACAAAGCTATTCGGTTTCTTGTGAGTATATACACTTCACTGCCGATGTGGGGGGGCGCCACCTAAAATCTTGCCTAGGGCGCCAGATTGGTTAGGGCCAGGCCTGTACATCGCACCACCCTAGGTTCCACCATGGAGCGTATTTGTCAGACAAATAATATCACAGGCTGCACAATAGGCGGCATGTTTTGGCAGATTTTAGAGTAGACGTAATCCAACTAGTCCTACTGCTATTTGACGTTTTGCGTATTGATTCTGTACAGAGCGATACTTGGTCACATTCGTTGAAATGAATAAAAGTTAACGACATTGCAGTTTACCTCCAAAGAGACTTGAATTGACGCCAACTGTGGTTCTTGGTAGTACTGAACATGACGTCAACATTGTTATAATTATAAATGAGTGGGCTGAACACAAGCCGCTGTCTTGAAAAGGTAATTAAAAGGAGCCACACCTGCTCAATCGCCTTCAACACGTCGGCTCCCAGCGACTATTATTATCGTTATTATTATGATTGAGGCGGCGGCTGTTTGAACACAACCTTGCACGATGCTGTTCAGTGCGTCACAAAGTTAGACAAAGTGGCCATGCAACTTGGACATTTTCCTTGTTGACTGCAGACAAATATGCAGGATATTCCAAGGACGCAGCTGTGAGCGTGTATGCAGGCAGGCACATTTTGGCTCTTTTTTTTTTTTATTTCCAATGATTTAATCGATGTTGAGGGACATCAGAGAGGCTTTAGCTACCTTTTGTGCTTCTGGGTACATTTCCAAGGCTTTTCTTCGCAGAGTCGTGAGAAAAGCAATTCAAACAAGACCCTTTCCTTTAACTCTTTCAGCATGCGGAGTCGGTGGCTTTGACTGCGTGGACAAAAAAAAATCCATCAATATTTTTCATCGTGGAAGCAATTATGATGCGAGGAGATGTGGCGTGTTTGCTTGAAGCCTCACACGTATCACAGCTCATTGCAAATGAAAACCACGGTGGTTAGCCCACACATGAGATGATCTCTTGTCCTCATTGTGTTTTGTAGACACAGCTGACCCCGCACGGGCATACTTCCCCATGCGCCGCCATATCTCGGAACATTGCAAAACTCGAGAGGCTCGTCCACACCTTTGTTTCCTCCAGGCTTGACTACTGCAACTCACTTCTTGTCAGGATCCCCAGCAAGAACATCAAGAAGCTGCAATACATACAAAATAGTGCTGCTAGGATCCTGATGAGAGTGCGAAAATACGACCTCATCACACCGGTTCTCAAATCCCTCCACTGGCTTCCTGTTCCACTCAGGATTGAATACAAAGTCTCCCTACTAACGCACCAGTGTCTCCATGGAAATGCCCCCCTCTACCTCAAAGAACTGCTCACCCCCAAATCCTCCACAGGACACCTCCGCTCCGGACAGGCTAACCTCCTCCAACCTCCGAGGACAAAGCTACGAACTATGGGAGACCGGGCTTTCTGGTCTGCCGCTCCCAGTCTGTGGAACGCTCTCCCTGACCACCTGAGGGCACCACAGACGGTGGATGCTTTTAAAAAAGGCTTAAAAACCCTTCTTTAAAAAAAAAAGCCTTTTGTTAGATGTACGTGTGCTAGCTCTAGCTATTAGGCTGTTCTAGTTTTTATTTTATTTTACTATTTATTTTACTCTTTGGGGGCAGCTATTTGTGGTTCTAGCGTTGTTGTTTTTTTTTTTAAATGCACTGTAGCACTCTGAGATTGTTTGTTCAATGTAAAGTGCTTTTATAAATAAAATCTGTTATTATTATTATTATTATTTTGTCAACCGTCGCACAGATTCTTGGTGCAGCTCTTTTTGTGGGACCCCATCTGCGGCTGGCACGACAATCTATGGCATTGGAGAGAAACGGGTTAATGGACTCCGAACCCCTCTGCAGATATTAGCATGATTAATCAGACAGCGGACCTCCCCCCTCTTCTCCAGCTTCCGAACTCTCTCCTCCTGCCAGATGGTATCAATGGTATCAAAACGGTCAAATCAAAGGTAGTCGTTGCCAGGCTGGGAAATCAACACGGAGTAGCAGTTACACCTCCTGCTGCTCGCGTGACATATTTATAGTCTTAGTTGGCTTCACAGAGGATCAACCCTGAAAGGAGTGCCAATGAGAAATACTTGAACATGTATTTCATTGTTGTCGTGTTCTTGTGGCTAATGAACAATCACGAGAACAGAATGTGCTTTCAGTAAAAAATATTCTTGAGAAAACACGTCATTGGCAAAAGTAATCACGTACTAGCTGAGGCATTGTCCAAGCCACCGTTCCCATAAGGGGCGTCATACCTTTCACATTTGAATCAATACCGGTACAAATTTTCCATACCTCTGTGTGTTTATATGTTAACACATTTGTTTAATAATAAAACCGTATTTTTAATTTTAAAAAAATTACAGTGAGCTGATAATGATAACAAAATGTTTCCATTTACAGTAATACGCTGTTAAAAACAACAACCGCAGATTTTACAGTCAAAAACTGGCAGCTCAGTCAACAGGGTTGTAATGCTAAAAAACAGTAGTAGTTTTTTTCAATTTACAGTAATATGTTGTAAAGAACAATGTAAAATTTATTGTAATTTTTATTAATTTGATGGGTAGTTTGCTGTAAAGTTAAGTATTTTTATTTAGATAAAAACATGTTTGGAAAGTATGATAATATACTGTAATGCTTGGTGCAATGTTGGATAGTATTGTGGTTTTAGAGTGTCCGCCCTGAGATCGGTAGGTCGAGTCATACCAACGACTTTAAAAATGGGACCCATTACCTCCCTGCTTGGCACTCAGCATCAAGGGTTGGAATTGGGGGTTAAATCACCAAAATGATTCCCGAGCGCGACTACCGCTGCTGCTCACTGCTCCCCTCATCTCCCAGGGGGTGGAACAAGGGGGATGGATGGGTCAAATGCAGAGAGTAATTTCACCACACTTAGTGTGTGTGTGACTATCAGTGGTACTTTAACTTTAAATGGTAAATGGGTTATACTTGTAAAGCGCTTTTCTACCTTGAAGGTACTCAAAGCGCTTTGACACTATTTCCACATTCACCCATTCATACTGTACATACATTCACACACACATTCACACACTGATGACGGGAGCTGCCATGCAAGGCCCTAACCACGACCCATCAGGAGCAAGGGTGAAGTGTCTTTCCCAAAGACACAAGGGCTTGGATGGCGGAAGCTGGGCTAGAACCTGGAACCCTCAAATTGCTGGCACGGCTGCTTTACCATCTCGAACCACGCGGACTGTGCTGTCCAATTGTTACATACAGTATCTTCATTTCTTACACTTGTGAGTCTCATTTGCAAGACTTTGCATGCAATTGCAATTCCAAGACATTCGATGGCAGTAGTGTATATAGACTATGGTGTGTTGCCTCGTCAGTAAGTAGTCTTTGCCATTAAGTATAGTCTTTTTGTTAGCATCGAGCTAACTCATTTTGATAAGCGGAGCCTGTCTGTACCTTTGAGTGTTTTCTAACATTCCAACATTACCTAGAAGCAGTCCAGCTCGGTCCACCCTTAGTGCCTTGTGATGGTTTTCTCACCAAGTGTTTGAGCCGGCCGTGAAGTCAAATGCAACAAAGGTGTCGAAATAATATAAAAGTACCTAATTCAGTACACATCCCAACATAGGGGGCGCTATATATACTTTGAGCCACCTGCATCTGGCTTTTTTTTTGTACAATTACAGACAAGCTAGCATATTTTTTTGTCTTGTAAATACTTAGAAGATATTGATTAAAAAACTTAAAACTAGTGTATGCTACTGCGTCATAATTACAAAAAATATAAGAACACCACCAGCTAGCATATGTTGCCGTTAGTGTTTAAAAAAAAAGATCTACAAAATAAATGTATTTTTTACTAATTAGATTTGATATTGGCATGGGGATCAAGGGTGCCTCATATACATGCACATACCCGTAGCACGCACATACAAAAAAGTCTGTATGTATTAGACTTAGACTTAGACTTCCTTTTTATTGTCATTCAAATTTGAACTTTACAGCACAGATAAGAACGAATTTTGTTACATAAGCTCATGGTAGTGCAGGATAAAAAAAAGCAATAAAGTGCATATATAAATAAATAAATATATATAAATAATATATATATTATATATTTATAATAAATAAATATATATAAATATACATATAAATAAATAAATACATTACTGTACAGATAAATATATTGCACTTTTTCGCGTCCATGTTTATGGATGTATGTTATATTGTCTTTTTTATTCCAGCGAGTTAATCCATTTTGGGGGGAGTTGAGGGGATGATTTAATTATGATGCGTTTAAGAGTCTTACGGCCTGAGGGAAGAAGCTGTTACAGAACCTGGAGGTTCTGCTTCGGAGGCTGCGGAACCTCTTCCTAGAGTCCAGCAGTGAAAACAGTCCTGGGTGGGGGTGGGAGGAGTCTTTGCAGATTTTCTGAGCCCTGGTCAGGCAGCGGTTTTTTGCGATCTCCTGGATAGGATACGCACATTCCAAAGTTAGTGCCCTCTAGGTCAGTGTTTTTCAACCACTAGTGTGCCGTGAGATTATCTAATTTCACCTATTTGGTTTAAAAATATTTTTTGCAAACCAGTAATTATAGTCTGCAAATGATGTGTTGTTGTTGAGTGTCGGTGCTGCCTAGAGCTCGGCACAGTAACCGTGTAATACTCTTCCATATCAGTAGGTGGCAGCCGGTAGCTAATTGCTTTGTAGATGTCGGAAACAGCGGGAGGCAGTGTGCAGGTAAAAAGGTGTCTAATGCTTAAACCAAAAATAAACAAAAGGTGAGTGCCCCTAAGAAAAGGCATTGAAGCTTAGGGAAGGCACTTAAAACAGCCAGAGCTAACCTGAACCGTGCCATTAGGGTTGCAAAGCATGCTCACAGTCAGAAAGTGCAGGACTTCTTCGAGAACCCCACGAACACTAGATAAATGTGGCAGGGCATACATGTCATCAGGGACTATAAAGCTGCCCCCCGTCCCTGTGACAACAGCATTAGCTTCTTTAACGACCTAAACAACCACTTTGCAAGGTTTAAGGCACTTAACATCACTCCGGCGAGGAAATCCATCCCTCGCCCTGATGAGCAGCCGCTCAACCTGGACACAGCAGATGTCCGGAAAACCCTGAGGAGAGTGAACCCCCGGAAAGCAGCAGGACCTGATGACATTCCAGGCAGGGTGCTTAAGGGATATGCAGACCCTCATTCGACCCATACCAGTTTGCTTATCGCCCTAACCGCTCCACAGAGGACGCCATCTCCTCTGCACTCCACCTGAGCTTAGAACATCTGGAAGGAAAGGACACACGTGGGGATGTTGTTTCTGGACTTCAGCTCGGCGTTCAACCCCATCATCCCGCAGCACTTGGTGAGCAAACTGGCCCCCCTTGGATTCAGTACCCCCCTATGCAACTGGCTGCTTGACTTCCTCACAGACAGACCCCAGTCTGTGAGAGTGGGCGACAACACCTCCAGTGCCATCTCCCTGAGCACCGGCTCCCCCCAGGGCTGCGTCCTGAGTCCGCTCCTGTTTACGTTGATGACCCATGACTGCTGCGCCAGGTCCACTACTAACCACATTGTGAAGTATGCGGACGACACAACAGTAGTGGGCCTCATCCGTGACAACAATGACATGGACTACAGGGAGGAGGTGAAACATCTGGTTGACTGGTGCAGAACCAACAACCTGGTCCTGAATGTCGACAAGACCAAGGAGATCATCGTTGACTTCAGGAAGCACCAGTCCAGCCACGCTCCACTCTTCATCAACGGCACAGCGGTGGAGATGGTAAGCAGCACCAAGTTCCTGGGGGTGCAGATAACTGACAATATGACCTGGTCCCTACACACCGGAGCTCTTGTGAAAAGAGCTCAGCATCGCATGCAGTTTTTGCGTCGGATGAAAAAGCACAGCTCCCTCCCCCCATTCTCACCACATTCTACAGAGGCACTATAGAGAGCCTGATGACCAACAGCATCTCTGTCTGGACTGAAGCCTGCAGTGCCTCAGACTGGAAGTCTCTGCAGAGAGTGGTGAGGATGGCGGAAAAGATCATCAGGACTCCTCTTCCTCCTATCCAGGAGATCGCAAAAAGCCGCTGCCTGACCAGGGCTCAGAAAATCTGTAGAGACTCCTCCCACCCCCACCAAGGACTGTTTTCACTGCTGGACTCTAGAAAGAGGTTCCGCAGCCTCCGTAGCAGAACCTCCAGGTTCTGTAACAGCTTCTTCCCTCAGGCCGTAAGGCTCTTGAACACATTAAAATAATCCCCTCAATTCCCCCCAAAATGGATTAACT
Source organism: Entelurus aequoreus (assembly GCF_033978785.1). Taxonomy (NCBI): domain Eukaryota; kingdom Metazoa; phylum Chordata; class Actinopteri; order Syngnathiformes; family Syngnathidae; genus Entelurus; species Entelurus aequoreus. The sequence goes on from NC_084745.1 coordinate 37,972,111, forward strand.
CGCTGGAATATAAAGACAATATAACATACATCCATAAACGTGGATGCATATAAAAAAGTGCAATATATTTATCTGCACAGTAATCTATTTATTGAGCTTATGCAACAAAATTTTGTTCTTATCTGTACTCCATCCATCCATTTTCTACCGCTTATTCCCTTTGGGGTCGCGGGGGGCGCTGGAGCCTATCTCAGCTACAATCGGGCGGAAGGCGGGGTACACCCTGGACAAGTCGGCACCTCATCGCAGGGCCTCTTATCTGTACTGTAAAGTTCAAATTTGAATGACAATAAAAGGAAGTCTAAGTCTAAGTCTCTATGCAAAAGGAAATCAAAACTGAACTGGCTACCAAGTAAACAAAAACAGAATGCTGGACGACAGCAAAGACTTACTGTGGCGCAGAGATGGCGTCCACACTGTACATCCGAACATGACATGACAATCAACAATGTCCACACAAAGAAGGATAAAAACAACTGAAATATTCTCGATTGCTAAAACAAAGAAGATGCGAGAAATATCGCTCAAAGGAAGACATGAAACTGCTTCAGGAAAATACCAAAAAAAGAGAAAAAGCCACCAAAATAGGAGCGTAAGACAAGAACTAAAACACTACACACAGGAAAACAGCAACAAACTCCAAATAAGTCACGGCGTGATGTGACAGGTCGTGACAGTACACCTACTTTGAGACAAGAGCTATAGTGAGGCATGCTTGGTTATGGTTTAAAGTCATACCCAACAATTGCGACGACAACTTTTTACTGTCAACTGAGTTTAGTTTTTTAATGATTTCTGCTGGTGGTGTGCCTCCGAATTTTTTCCACGCAAAAAAATGTGCCTTGGCTCAAAAAAGTTGAAAAACACTGCCCGAGGTAGCCACGTAACGATGACAATCATTTTAATCGCAACTTTAAAGTCAAAGCAATTATCTACCGTACAGTATTTGACAAATGTCACATTTTAGCACCCTTGTTTTATAGTATAAGGAAGTTCTTTAGATTAGTCAGCGTACAGCTTGTATAGTAGTGTCGGAATAGCTTGCAGCACAAGTGAGTGGCAAGGTAATTGCCAGTGGTGGTCACGTCATGGTCTGGGACCTGCACGACTGCTGCAGGCACTGGGGAGCTACGGTGCAATGATGGAAAAGATCAATTCCAACATGTGTCGTGTGAAGTGCAGCATGACTTCCACCCGAGGGAGACGGCGACAATTTGCAACAGAAAGTCTCTGAAGGCTCTGCGAACCAACTGAAGCCATCAAGCCCTTTGGCGAGGGAGGCAAGGAGACATTTGTTTAGTTTGAGTTTATTTCAAACATACATACAATTACAACATGATACATCACCATTTCCAGTTTCTCCTTTCAACATGTTCGAAAAGGAGCAGTAAGAAGCGGAGCTTATTTAATCCTACCCCTTTTACTAACACTTTTGTTCACTTCCTGTTCTCAAGGTATTCACTATTTACTCCATAAGTAATAACATAAAAAAAATAAATAATAATTAGTGAAGTAAGTTGTGTTTCATACGGTGAGAAAAATAGGATTATCAATACATTCAGAATGTTTCTCATGGTTCTTTTTCTTTGTACTTCGTAAACACTTAAAGTTTGAATAGTTTCTGGAATTGGATCATATTAGTACATTGTGGTGTTGTACGGTATACCGGTATTATTATTACCGCGATACTAATGAATCATATTTGGTACTGTACTGCCTCTAAAACGCACCGGTCCCGGACCCGCCCGCACCCGCGTCAAAGTCACATCATGACATTGCTGGTTTACGAGCAGACAAGCATTTTCAGCAGCGCACAATCACAGAGTACTTACAAGCAGACACAGTGTGTAGACAGAAAAGGGAGAACGGACGCAGTTTGGCTTAAAAACTAAGGATAAAGCTGAAGTTATAACACTGAAACGCCCTCAGGAATAGGTGCTTTAAGACATGGCTAGCTAGCTAGCGGCTAACGTCTATCCGCCGTCTGCAGTGTTTTATCTACTTCTAAATCCCTAATCCTCGCCTCCATGGCGACAAATAAAGTACGTTTCTTACAAGTATCATCCCTGCAGGACGAGGAATAGCTAATCATGCTTCACTACACACCGTAGCTCACCGGCGTCAAAATGTAAACAAACACCATTGGTGGATCTACACCTGACATCCACTGCAATGATACCAAGTACAGGCACGTATCTAGTCGATACTACTATGATTACGGCAATATTTTTTGGCCTCACAACATCTTCTTTAGTTTTTTTTAAATGTATATTATGTTTATAAACTCAGGAAATATGTCCCTGGACACATGAGGACTTTGAATATGACCAATGTATGATCCTGTAATGACTTGGTATCGGATTGATACCCAAATTTGTGGTATCATCCAAAACTAATGTAAAGTATCAAACAACAGAAAAATAAGTGATTATTACATTTTAACTGAAGTGTAGATAAAACATGTTAAAAGAGAAAGTAAGCAGATATTAACAGTAAATGAACGAGTAGATTAATAATTCATTTTCTACAACTTGTCCTTAATAATTTTGACAAAATAATAGAATGATAAATGACACAATATGTTACTGCATATGTCAGCAGACTTATTAGGAGCCTTTGTTTACTTACTACTAAAAGACAGGTTGTCTAGTATGTTCACTATTTTATTTAAGGACTTAACTGTTTAATGTACCCTAAGATTTATTGTTAAAATAAATCAATAATGCAATTTTTTTGAGTTCCCCATTATTAGAAAAGTACCGAAAAGTATCGAAATAATTTTAGTACCGGTACCAAAATATTGGTATCATTACAACATTAGTACATTGTTTGATTTCTTTACTTAATCCATTCCATAATTTAATTCCACTTTCTGATATGCTAAAGGTCTTAACTGTTGTAAGTGCATACAAATGTTTTCAATTATATTTTTCTCTAAGGTTATATTTATTCTCTTTTGTTGAGAAGAATTGTTGTGTATTCTTGGGTAGCAGGTTATAGTTTGCTTTGTCCATGATTTTAGCTGTTTGCAAATTCACTGTATCATGGAATTTCAGTATTTTGGATTAAATAAATAACGAGTTTGAATGTGTGGGATCTGTCAGTGATTAGAAAGTCAATGAGAAGTGGAAAAAGTTTTAGTGATGAATTCATGGTGCAATCACCATTGACAGGTTGTCAGGCTGTCAATGGCTGTAATTATCAAAGTGCTGCACCTCTCAAGATAAAGAGCCAGTCTGGCAGCATGTTTGTCTCTAATTGTGTCTAATTTTCTTTATTAACAAAGTAAGTCATAAGGTGCAAACAGCAACAACACTAAGCAGACTGAAAAAAGAATACGCTATCGGTGCTATATGAATGCTGACTCTGCAACCTGCTACAAAAGTGCCAAACGCTGATATTGTTCAAGTAATAGGGATTTTGTACAAGTAATATTGTGTAAAAATTGTAGTGATATTGTACACGTAATATTGTGTTAATAATGTAGTAGTAGTAGTTATATTGTGCAAGTAATGTGTAAATAATGTAATAGTAGTGATATTTTACACGTAATATTGTATAAATAATGTAGTGATATTGTACAAGTAATATTGTGCAAGTAATGTAGTAGTAGTAATATTGTACAGTGATGTCTTATAAGTAAGGTAGTAGTAGTAATATTTTACAAATAATATTGTGCAAGTAATGCGGTAGTAGTGATATTGTACAGTGACGTTTTGTAAGTAATGTAGTAAAAGTGATTTTGTACGATTAATGTCTTGTAAGTAATGTAGTAGTAGTGATATTGAACAAGTCATGTCTTGTAAATAATGTAGTAGTAGTGATATTGTGCAAGTAGTGTGTTGTAAGTAATGTAGTAGTAGTGATATTGTACAAGTAACGTCTTGTAAGTAATGTAGTAGTAGTGATATTGTACAAGTAACGTCTTGTAAGTAATGTAGTAGTAGTGATATTGTACAAGTAACGTCTTGTAAGTAATGTAGTAGTAGTGATATTGTACAAGTAATGTCTTGTAAGTAATGTAGTAGTAGTGATATTGTACAAGTAATGTCTTGTAAGTAATGTTGTAATAGTGATATTGTACATTTTAAAGAACTATATGTTTAAACTGATGTTGTTGTTGTTGTGCTGGGACTCTTCACCCGTGAGCGTACTCCGGTTAGGGAATAAGGACACCGTTTTACGTTTTTAACTTCTTCTTTATATATTGCTTTGTCGCAGCAGCAGCTAAGCACACTCTCACATACACACTGTTCAACACATTGCCTGAAGGACCCCGGAAAAGTAAACATAGCTGCCCGGTAAACTGCCTGACTCAAAACAGCCGTAACTTAAAGGTGCATGACTACAATAATAGCTTGTTTACGTCAACAATAATATAGTCAATTATATTCAACAATTATCATATTAAATAGGGAACTTTCTCTTAATCTTCTGACAAAGGGAATTTATAACAGCCGCCCCCTAAATAGCATGGCAATTTTGAAACAAACATAAATTCCCACAACAGTCCTTTAAACAGGATTATCCTCAGGAAGAGCTGACAGCTGGACCAGCCGAGCAACTGGTCTCACGTAAGTCTTCTCTCCAACTTTGACTTCAGCAGTCCGTATACATCCATCATCACTTGCATTTAACTTCACCACCCTGCCCATTGGCCAGTGAGCACGTGGAAGCTGAGGATCAACAATCATCACAACTGTGTCCAGGGGGAGATGATCTGTGTGTTGGCGCCATCTCTGGCGGGTTTGAAGAGAGGGCAAGTAGTTTCTGATGAACTGTGTCCAGAAGTGGTCGGCCATCATCTGGCAATGACGCCAGCGCCTCCTGGTGAGGGTGTCAGGAGCATAGGCAACTTGTGGAAGAGAGGCATCCTGCCGCCCCATCAACAACATGCTGGGCGTCACTGGGTCTGGATCGGCCACATCCGAGGATACATATCCTAAAGGCTTGGCATTGAGGATGCCTTCCACTTCGATGAGGAGTGTGAGCAGAACCTCTTCTTGGAGCACTTGTGCACCTATGACCACTTGCAGGGATTTCTTGACTGATTGAATCTCACGCTCCCAGACACCACCAAAGTGGGGAGACGCTGGTGGGTTAAGACGGAACTTAATCTGTTTTTCTGCAAGCCGCTCCTGCAACTGTGATTCCATTGCTGCAAAGGCCTCCTTCAGCTCCTTATCTGCTCCTCGGAAGTTAGTCCCCTGATCAGAGAGGACCTCAAAGGGAGTGCCTCTCCGTACGATGAACCGTCTCAGTGCGAAGAGGAAAGCATCTGTGTCGAGGCTGGTGAGTAGATCCAGATGTATACATCTCGTCGTGAGACATTTGAAAATGATCCCCCAGCGCTTTTCACTTCGCCTCCCAGCCTTGACCATGTACGGGCAAAATCAGTCCACGCCTGTTGAGAAGAATGGAGGCTTGAGCAGCCGCAGACGGGCTGAGGGCAGGTCTGCCATCCTCGGCACCACTGGCTTCCCTCTCCACTTCATGCAACCAGTGCAAGCTCTCTGATACTTTTTGATAGCCTGCCTTCCTCGCAGAACCCAGTAGTAGCGCCTCATCTCTGCAAACACCCTATCAGGTCCAGGGTGGTGTAGCTGAGCATCCATCTCTTTAATGAGGAGTGTGGTGACTGCATGACGGGGATCCAACAGTATTGGGTGAATGTCAGTGGGGCTAGAGCTCTCTAAACGGCGCAGGCGTCCTCCAACCCGTATAACACCCAATGTCGGGTCTAATTCTGGGGCGAGCGTACTCAGCCTGCTGCTGGGTAGCACAGGCTTGCCGGCTCCGAGGCATCTGATTTCTTCAGAGAAGCAGTCTGTTTGGCTGGTTTTGAGCAGGTGGACTTCAGCATCTCTTAGGTCACACAGAGGTGAAGCAGGGTCGGCTGCCGCCCCATGAAGAGACTGTTGCGTGGCATTGACCAACTCTCTCCAGCTGCTGAACCGGGTGAGATCTGGTATCTTGGGTGGTGAGCTGGTCTGTGTGAGAGCACAAAAAACACTGTGTTTTAACTCACCACGGTCCTCTGGCTCTGTGATGCTAGGACAGGATGGCCATTCATCCGGTGGACGGCGAAGGAATGCTGGTCCCTGGATTCAACGATTTGGCGCAGCCAGCTCAGCTAACGTCTTGCCACGGGTGAGATCGTCGGCCGGATTGTTAGCTGTATCCACATACCTCCAGGTGTGTGAGGCAGTCAGCTCCTGTATCTCAGAAACCCTTGTTCCCACGAAAACCTTGAACCTGCACGACTGAGATGTCAGCCAGGTGAGAACTGTTGTGGAGTCAGTCCATAAGAAGGTCTGGGCAATACACAAGGTGAGCTCTTTGTGAAGGAGGGAGGACAGCTGGGCTCCTGTCAGCGCTGCACAGAGCTCCAACCGTGGCATTGACTGCTGGCGTTTTGGGGCCACTCTAGACCTTGCCATCACAAATGAGACATAGACAGTGTCATTAGTTCTTGTGGTGAGATATGCCACTGACCCGTAGGCTTGCACAGAGGAGTCACAGAAGACGTGGAGAGTGTACTCTGTGGTGTCGGTAGCAAGCTCCAATGGTGCATAGGTTCGAGGGATGGAGATGTTGGCCAGCTCGGGGAGTTCTCTCTCCCAGCTGGACCAGGCCTGGAGGATGTCAGGAGGGAGATTCGGGTCGTCCCAGCTCCTCTTCTTTGCCCACAGTCTCTGGACAAGAATCTTGGCCCGTGTAGTGTACGGGATAATGATCCCGATCGGATCATACTGGCGGGCAAGTACCTTATAGATGTACCGCATAGTAGGGGTCTCACTCTCTGGGGGCTTTGGCTTGAAACCGAGCCGATCAGATGGACAATACCACCGCAGACCAAGGGCCGGCTCCTGTGGATCGTTGCATTTCTCGGCCAGCCACAGCTCTGTGCTTTCAGATCGGGCACTGGAAGGCAAGTGGGAGACAACATATGAGAAGTTACTTGCCCACTGTCGAATCTCAAATCCTCCTGTGGCCAGACATTGTCGCATCTTGTCCACCAGAAGCTTGGCTGACTCAGTCGTTGACAGGCTCTGCAGACAGTTGTCCACGTAGAAAGACTGTTCGATGGACTGCAGGATGTCTTCATTTCCTGCAGCACATTCTTTGACATGTTTTTGCAGGGCAAATGTTGCACAACACGGGCTGCTTGTGGTACCAAATGGCAAGACCTGCCATTGGTATACGTCAGGCTGTTTCTCCTTTTGCAGGTTTCTCCAAAGAAACCTCAGCAACGGCTGGTCCTCCGGTAGCAGCCGAACTTGGTGGAACATGGCTCGGATATCTCCACTGGTGGCAACAGCGTGCTGGCGGAACCGCAGGAGGACCCCGATGAGAGATGGGCCGAGGGTTGGACCTGGGAGAAGCTTCACTCTCTTAGTGCGTGCTTCCAAGACGCTCACCGCTTCCTGGTCCAGGCGTGACCGCACTGCTAGCCGCTCGCTACGGAATGGGAGCACATCAAGCTGCCAGAGGCGTTCGACTTGTTGGTAGATGTATGTCATCTGGTGTAGGCTTGAAGGCGGTGTAGTAGCATGATGCAGCGGGGGACTGGGAACCATCTGGGCCTTGGAGCGTCCAGCCGAGTGCTGTATGGATAGCTACGGGTCCTCCCTTTGGGCCAAACCTCACAGGTTCCGTAGCAGTGATCAGGTGAGTGTAATCTGCACCAAGGAGCAGCAGTGGTTGCACCTTATTGAAGCTCTGCAGTTGTAATCCTCTCAGGTGATGGTAGCGTCTCTGGAGCGTTGCTATTGGATAGGATTGCTCTGTCAGGGTGAGTCGACCTGCTGTGTAGGCCCTCTCAACCAAATGCTGCTGTGATGGTGATGCTGGAGAAGCTACATGAAAGTCAACTGATTCTCCAGTGAGGTGAACCACATCCTGACGAACAGTCCGCAGGGTGAGGGACTCTGCTCTGCCCCTGAGCTTCAGGTCTCGAACTGCAGCTGGGAGTATTATGGTGTGTTCAGCTCCATCATCGAGGATTGCATAGGTCTGCAGTGATCTGGTCCCATGACTGATGATGATTGGCACCACCTTGAGGTATACTTTCCCTCCCTGCATCGAGTTAGCCGCTGAGGTGCAGTCTTTGGGTGTGATGAGGAAGATTTGGGGGCCCGGCCTGGTGATGTCATGCAGCACTCTCAGGTGGATCTCCTGACACTCACTGCAAGGTTTCTTTAATGTGCAGCTCTCTTCATCGTGGTTAGTACGGCCACAGCTACGACAGCGCTTTCCGCCTGCTATCCACTTCTCAATTTCCTGTGTTGAGCATTGAATAATGTCTGGACACTGCGACAAGTAGTGCTCTGTACTCTTGCAGAAGAGACACATCCTTTTAAACTTTTGTTGCTTAGCTGCTGGCCGAGTCGTTTCGGCTGATTTGGGCTGGTCTGCGCCGTGATACACAGAAACAGGCCGAGTCCGAGGCCGGGGAGAAGGAACAGGTCTGTCTCGATTGGCAGGCGGTGCTCCTTCAGCTCGATGGCGCTGTGCCATTTTTGCGGACAGTCTCTGAGCTTCTGCCTTCACCTTGAGCCACTCTGCGAGGTCTCTGAGGTTGTATGGATTTAGGCTGCTGGTGCTGAGGCGCCCCTGAACCTGCAGATGCGCCACAAAATTGTCTCTCATGTGTCTAGGGAGTTTGCTAAGTAGCCGGTCAACATGGCCAGTAGACATCACTTCCATCCCATTAGGCCCGTCCAATTAGGTTAGCATTCCCACCAGCAAGTCAACGTTGAGGGCAAAGCTCTGGAAGGCTTTGGGGTCTCCTGATTTGACATCAGGAGAGTTCAGGATGGCTGCAATCTCACTTTGTGCCAACTGATGTGGCTGCCCGTACTGTCTCTGCAAAGCCTGCATGGCGGCGGTGTAGGGCTGTACATAATGTCTGTGTGACTGAGCTATTAGCTTAGCTTCATCCAGGATCAAGTGTTCCATAAGCACACGGTATTTGTAATGTTCAGAAAGTTCAGTGTGTGGATTGAGCAGGTGATCTAACGCCATTTTTAAATCAGCAAACTCTCTCTCACTGTCATGCACCAACTTAGGCAGTTCAGGTATTGGAACAGGCTGTCTGGGGGACTGGGTAGTGTAAGGTACCTGCAGTGGCGTATACTGAGACTGGGGGCTGTACTGAACCTGTTGAGTTGATGGGGGCTGTTGCAGAGTGAAACCAGCAGGGGGAGACACCAGTTGATATGCTGGCTGAGTTGATGGCGGATACACAGGCTGGTAGAGTTGCAGCTGTTGGTTCTGCGTTGGCAGTGGTGACTGGTGTAATGGCTGTGTAGCGATGGTTGATGGAGGCTGATAGACAGTCCCCAGGGGAGTGGCAGCGCTGTAGGGCGATGGATTGATAACTGGCTGAGTGCCAGCCGCAACAGGTAGCTGTGGTGCAGAATATGGCGCTGTTGCTATCTGTGGGGGTTGATAGGCTGGTTGTGCAAACAGTGGAGCGTGTTGCTGCACGGGCTGTGCAGACGGGAGTGGGGTGTATTGCCACACTGGCTGTGCGGACGGGAGTGGGTTGTATTGCTGCACTGGCGCTGGATTTACTGGTGTTGTCTGCATGGGCAGGTATTGCAGTTGTGCAGCTGGTGGCAGTCTGTCCTGTACATTGTTAATCATCACTGTGGTAGGCTGGTTAGACAGGTAGCCTGATGTAACTGATGTCTGTGGGCTGGCATAACTCGCTACTTGTGAAGCTTGAGGTGTAGGCTGCAGCATAGAAACATTCAGCGTAGTGAGGGGAGGCGGTGCCCATGCCGATGTCACAGTTGAAGGCAGAGACTGCGTCAGTGTGTAGTTCTCCTGTCTACCACCTGGTGTAGGAGTATTTGCTGCTTGAAGCTCTAGTGTTGTAGAGATGGTATGTGGCAGTGTAGACAGGTGTGGCTCATGCTGAAGCAGCCTAGATGATCCAAGATGGAGGCTGGATGGCTGTGACAGAGGGGTGCTGTGAACTACTGGACAGTTTAGCCAGGGTGATTGATATGTTGGGACGCTCATATTGAGATTAGCTGATGGCCGTAGGACAGGAGAACCCTGCCTGCTTTGATAGCTCCGCCTCGCGGGCGCCGCCGATGGTTGGCTCATATGGCGTGTTAGCTGGCTGGACAAGTCTCTAGCATGTATCGCCATGTTCCACTCGCTCACCTTGTCGGCCGCTCCCGCCGAAAATGGACGATCGGGGATAGCGTGCGCTCCGTGCGGCTGGTCCTCCATGCACACAGACTCGGTCTGTAGGCTTAGTGACTGCAGCCGCTGGGCGCAGACGCTCTCTCCTCGGTCCTCCGCGCGGGCACCGTGAGGAATGAGGGACTGTGGGAGGCTAACCTGGTAGCTTTCTAGACGAGTTGGAAGCTGTCGCTGTCTTGCTCCGAGTGCGCCGCCGTCTGCCGCTGTTGTTAGCGCTGCGTCCATTTCTCCGTCGCGAGTTAAGATAATCCGGCTCGAAGGACCAATATTAAAGAACTATATGTTTAAACTGATGTTGTTGTTGTTGTGCTGGGACTCTTCACCTGTGAGCGTACGCCGGTTAGGGAATAAGGACACCGTTTTACGTTTTTAACTTCTTCTTTATATATTGCTTTGTAGCAGCAGCAGCTAAGCACACTCTCACATACACACTGTTCAACACATTGCCCGAAGGACCCCGGAAAAGTAAACATAGCTGCCTGGTAAACTGCCTGACTCAAAACAGACGTAACTTAAAGGTGCATGACTACAATAATAGCTTGTTTACGTCAACAATAATATAGTCAATTATATTCAACAATTATCATATTAAATAGGGAACTTTCTCTTAATCTTCTGACAAAGGAAATGTATAACAGTACAAGTAACGTCTTGTAAGTAATGTAGTAGTAGTGATATTGTACAAGTAACGTCTTGTAAGTAATGTTGTAGTAGTGATATTGTACAAGTAACCTCTTGTAAGTAATGTAGTAGTAGTGATATTGTACAAGTAACGTCTTGTAAGTAATGTAGTAGTAGTGATATTGTACAAGTAATGTCTTGTAAGCAGTGTTGGGTTAGTTACTGAAAACCAGTAACTAGTTACAATTACTAGTTACTTTATTTCAAAAGTAACTCAGTTACTTACTCAGTTACTTACACCAAAAAGTAATGCGTTACTGTGAAAAGTAACTATTTAGTTACTTCTTTCCCCCCCCCCTTTTTTAAGGCTCCCATTAATGCCCTTTTAGCCTTCATTTCAGTACTGTTATTGCACTGGAGAATAATACAATCTGTTGATCAACTTGACATGCATTTGCATCACTGAACTCAGAAAGCAATGTGGTCTACATACAACACACAAAGACAAAGATATGTTTCAAAGGGCCAATTTATTTCAGGCCAGAAAAAATTGACAAAACTATTTTAAATAGCTGCAACATAATGGCACTTTAACTTTAACTCTAAGTAGATAGGATCTTTGATCCAAGACACAACTTGCATTTAACTAAAATGTTATTTTGTTTGTGCTCGACAAAAGAAAAGTATTGAGAATGTCTCCATGTTAAAAAACTCGACTTCTGGCTTCGCCATGATGTCTTGTTAGTTGTTATGAGAGTAGCGTATTAAAGATTAAGATTAAAGATACCAATGATTGTCACACACACACTAGATGTGGTGAAATGTGTCCTCTGCATTTGACCCATCCCCTTGGGGAGCAGTGGGCAGCAGCGGCGCCGCGCCCGGGAATCATTTTGGTGACTTAACCCCTAACTCCAACCCGTGTTGCTGAGTGCCAAGCAGGGAGGTTATGGGTCCCATTTTTATAGTCTTTGTGTGTGTGTGTGGCCCTTTAAGATATGACAGCATGAGAGGTGAGTGACGTCAGTGAGTGAGGGGGCGAGAGAGGTGAGGGAGCGGCGACAGTGAGTGCGTGTAGGTGCTCTAGCTCGGTGGATGGCTGCGTGCAATAAAGTCACAAAGTTGCAACAAACCGCCGGGCTCGTCATTCATCCTCAGCTGTAAAGACCCTCTTCCGGGTAAAGTGAAGGTTGTTAGACCCGAAGTACGGCTCTGGAGGAACGTCTCCCCTGCGGGGAGGCGTGCTTTCTGTGGGTGGGGGAAAGCACGCCTCTTCTTTTCCACCGGAGCGCTCCAATAAAACATTCAGATCTTCAGTTTCTAGCCGATACTACATAAAAATAACGTAAAATAACGCAGTAACGCATCATGCAGTAACGGTAACTGAGTTACTGTATATAAAAAAATAACGCGTTAGATTACTAGTTACCGCCGAAACTAACGGCGTTACACTAACGCGTTACCTAGTAACGCGTTAGTCCCAACACTGCTTGTAAGTAATGTTGTAGTAGTGATATTGTACAAGTAACGTCTTGTAAGTAATGTAGTAGTAGTGATATTGTACAAGTAACGTCTTGTAAGTAATGTAGTAGTAGTGATATTGTACAAGTAATGTCTTGTAAGTAATGTTGTAGTAAATAAATAAATGATAAATGGGTTATACTTGTATAGCGCTTTTCTACCTTCAAGGTACTCAAAGCGCTTTGACAGTATTTCCACATTCACACACTGATGGCGGGAGCTGCCATGCAAGGCGCTAACCAGCAGCCATCAGGAGCAAGGGTGAAGTGTCTTGCCCAAGGACACAACGGACGTGACTAGGATGGTAGAAGGTGGGGATTGAACCCCAGTAACCAGCAACCCTCCGATTGCTGGCACAGCCACTCTACCAACTTTGCCACGCCGTCCCCATGTAGTGATATTGTACAAGTAACGTCTTGTAAGTAATGTAGTAGTAGTGATATTGTACAAGTAATGTCTTGTAAGTAATGTAGTAGTAGTGATATTGTACAAGTAATGTCTTGTAAGTAATGTAGTAGTAGTGATATTGTACAAGTAATGTCTTGTAAGTAATGTAGTAGTAGTGATATTGTACAAGTAATGTCTTGTAAGTAATGTTGTAGTAGTGATATTGTACAAGTAACATATACTAAGTAATGTAGTAGTAGTGATATTGTATAAGTAACGTCTTGTAAGTAATGTTGTATCAGTGATATTGTACAAGTAACGTCTTGTAAGTAATGTTGTATCAGTGATATTGTACAAGTAACGTCTTGTAAGTAATGTTGTATGAGTGATATTGTATAAGTAACGTCTTGTAAGTAATGTTGTATCAGTGATATTGTACAAGTAACGTCTTGTAAGTAATGTAGTTGTCATGTTCTGTGGTCATGTTTTGTTTGGTTATGTTCTGTTGTTTTTTGGACTCTTTTAGTTCCTGTTTATGCTCCATTGTTTCAGTTACCATGTCAACTCATTAGTTTCACCTGCCTCATTTGTTTGGACTCACACACCTGTGTTAATCATGTCACTATTATTCAAGCCTGTAGTTGCCAGGTAGTCGGCCTGGCGACATTACCCCTGATACTCTGTTTGTGCTCTTGATATCATAATTCATGCTGTTCTGCTCACGTCATAGTAAGTGTAGTTTTGTTTCATGTCCTTAGTCTGTTTATGTGTTAGTCTTGTTCCTGTGTTAAGTTTGTATCTCCGCCTTGTGCACGCCTTTTGTTTGTTCTTTTGATAGATTAATTAAATCATGTATTTACCTGCAAGCCTTGTCCAGTCAAGGCGATTTGCACCACGGGAAAACATTCATCGCAGTGAGCTGCGAAAGCCTCGCAGTAAGCAGCTCCAAAGTCCACGTCGTGACAGTAGTAGTAGTGATATTGTACAAGTAACGTCTTGAAAATAATGTAGTAATGATTTTGTGCAAGTAGTGTGTTGTAAGTACTGTAGGGGTAGTGATATTTCACAAGTAACGTCTTGTAATTAATGTAGTAGTAGTGATATTGTACAAGTAACGTCTTGTAAGTAATGTAGTAGTGATATTGTGCAAGTAGTGTGTTGTAAGTATTGTAGGAGTAGTGATATTTTTCACAAGTAACGTCTTGTAATTAATGTAGTAGTAGTGATATTGTACAAGTAACGTCTTGAAAATAATGTAGTAGTGATATTGTGCAAGTAGTGTGTTGTAAGTAATGTAGGAGTAGTGATATTTCACAAGTAACGTCTTGTAATTAATGTAGTAGTAGTGATATTGTACAAGTAACGTCTTGTAAGTAATGTAGTAGTAGTGATATGGTACTAATAATGTCTTGTAAGTAATGTAGTAGTAGTGATATTGTACAAGTAACGTCTTGTAAGTAATGTAGTTGTAGTGATATTGTGCAATAACATCTTGTAAGTAATGTAGTAGTAGTGATATTGTACAAGTAACGTCTTGTAAATAATGTAGTAGTAGTGATATTGTACAAGTAAGCTCTTGTAAGTAATGTAGTAGTAGTGATATTGTGCAAGTAACATCTTGTAAGTAATGTAGTAGTAGTGATATTGTGCAAGTAACATCTTGTAAGTAATGTAGTAGTAGTGATATTGTACAAGTAACATCTTGTAAGTAATGTAGTAGTAGTGATATTGTACAAGTAACATCTTGTAAATAATGTAGTAGTAGTGATATTGTACAAGTAAGCTCTTGTAAGTAATGTAGTAGTAGTGATATTGTGCAAGTAACATCTTGTAAGTAATATAGTAGTAGTGATATTGTACAAGTAACGTCTTGTAATTAATGTAGTAGTAGTGATATTGTACAAGTACTGTCTTGTAAGTAATGTAGTTGTAGTGATATTGTACAAGTAACATCTTGTAAATAATGTAGTAGTAGTGATATTGTACAAGTAACATCTTGTAAATAATGTAGTAGTAGTGATATTGTACAAGTAACCTCTTGTAGGTAATGTAGTCACAACAGAAGCACACATATTGCTAGCACAAAGCTAGCCAGTAGCAACAGCAACAACAACAACAACACAGCACTTCCTCCTTATGCACCCGGACTTAAGAGCATTAACATTATAACAAAAACAAGTCATTTTTTGCACATTCTTTATGGTCTCTATTGCTGCAATAATTATGACAATCTGTTATAGATTTTATTTTTAGATGTATTACTTAGTTTAATGTATATATACCATAATATATTTATATAAAATATTTAAAATACTACTCTGTTTTACTTGAATTCCACAAAATTCCATCAAAACAAAAGGGCCTTGTTTCTTTCATTTATTTATTTTACAAACATGTTTTCCCGTTTTTCAAAGTAACGATTAGTTCTTGTGTCGGTTAAAATGTAAAGTGTACCCATCCCTGCCCGCTTGGATTAAAAGGCGTCAACAGAGGTTTGTGCTCCTCATTGTTGCCGTTAATGATGGCGTGGCGTGGAGGTACAGTGTGCCAATGCACTCCCTAATTGTTTGTGTTTTTGATGGCGTGGCGTGGAGGTACAATATGAGAAAAATTGGCGGTTCAGCTGCAGCTCCTCTGCACGCCTCCTGTGTGTGTGTACATAATTACAGGCTTCTTTTATTTTGAAGCTCGCCTGTGTTTGAACCCCAGCCCAGTGCACTGCAACAACATGCTAGACCTCCGCGACGCTCCACTACACTTTGCATCATGCGGCGCAGCTCTGCCACCACAACAATGGACACAATTCATCGAAAAACCATCACAAGTCAGCATTATTATCTGTGTAGAGGCAGAGCACTTCTCTACACAGCACCACATGGCATTAGATACAGTAGAGATAGGAATCTGGGATTATGGCACATTTTTAATGCTGACCTAATCATGTTTGTCATGCAGGTATTAACTTTGTAAGCGTGGGATTACAGCCTGACTTCAGCCACTAAAGGGATTTCCATGAAAATGAAGGAAAAATGAAATTCCTACTCCCCCCCCCCCCCCCCCCCCCCCCAAAAAAAACATATTGTGTAGAGCAGTGGTCCCCAACCACCGGGCCGCGGACCGGTACCGATTGGTACCGGGCCGCGCAAGAAATTTAATTAAAAAAAAAAAAAATTTATTAAGTCAACATAAAAAACACAATATATACATTATATATCAATATATATCAATACAGTCTGCAGGGATACAGTCCGTAAGCACACATAATTGTATTTCTTTATGAAAAAAAAACAAAAACAAACTCACCGAACCCCTAGGGTTCGATCGAACCCAGGTTAAGAACCACTGGCATAGAGACTTAGACTTAGACTTAGACTTAGACTTCCTTTAATTGTCATTCAAATTTGAACTTTGCAGTACAGATAAGAACAACATTTTGTTGCATTAGCTCATGGTAGTGCAGAATAAAAGAACAGTAAGGTGCAGATATAAATAGATTACTCTACAGATAAATATATTGCACTTTTGCATATGCATCCACATTTATGGATGTATGTTATATTGTCTTTATATTCCAGCGAGTTAACCCATTTTTTGGGGGAATTGAGGGGATTATTTTAATGCGTTCAAGAGTCTTACGGCCTGAGGGAAGAAGCTGTTACAGTACCTGGAGGTTCTGCTACGGAGGCTGCTGAACCTCTTTCTAGAGTCCAGCAGTGAAAACAGTCCTTGGTGGGGGTGGGAGGAGTCTCTGCAGATTTTCTGAGCCCTGGTCAGGCGGCGCCTTTTTGCGATCTCCTGGATAGGAGGAAGATGAGTCCTGATGATCCATTCCATAATTTAATTCCACATACAGATATACTAATGGTCTTAAGTGTTGTACGTGCATACAAATGTTTTGAATTACATCTTTCTTTAAGGTTGTATTTCTTCTCTTTTTTTGAGAATTATTGTTGTGTATTGTTGGGTAGTAGGTTATAGTTTGCTTTGTACATAATTTTAGCTGTTTGCAAATTCACTGTCATTTGCTAAGTATAAAAATTAACCTGAACATTTTTAATGAAAGAAACAGCTGTTCTAAATGTGTCCACTGGATGTCGCAATAGCAATTATGTGTATCTTTGTAGATGATTCTAAATATGTATAAAATAAACCACATGATGTTATTAGTACATCAGTCGCAGAAAAGGAGCAAACTACATAAATAACATCCTGTAATTTGATTTTGATACAGTTTTTTTTATGTCGATAGATTGAAAATGAACACCAATGAGTTGACTGATGAACATTATCACATAATTTATTCAGAAAGTATAAATAATGACAAATAAAGGTAGAATACTAATAACCGCAACATGTAAGTGTAAAAAAAAAAAACAACAACATTATGATTTGTACATTTTCAGAATGTGCTTGTTCTATTCTTAAACATAATTTATTCAGAAAGTATAAATAATGACAAATAAAAGTAGAATACTATTAACCGCTACATTTAAGTGTAAAAAACCCCCAACAACATTATGATTTGTAAATTTTCAGAATGTGCTTGTTCTATTCTTAAACTAAGAACATAATCTGAAGTTGTCTTTATTTTTAAGTTATCGTGCCGTGATTTTACCACTTGGGAGTAGATTTTTCTCCATGTGGCCCCCGATCTAAAATGAGTTTGACACCCCTGCTGGTGTAGAGGCACTACACACTATTTTTCTCAATCATTTTGATGATTATAGTTTACAGCTAGTAAAACCTCCACATCTCATTGTGAACTGAACTCCAGAAATAATTTTGCATTAAAAATTCCAATGCAGTGGTTCTCAAACATTTTTCACCAAGTACCATCTCAGAAAACACTTGGCTCTTCAGCTACCACCGTGATGACCAATATTAAAATACAGTAGCATAGTTAGCCTAAGTATTCATTAAAAAACAAGGCAGAGGTTTTATTGAACAAGCACATTTTGTACTTTTGGCCACTGTTACATTACACACAGTTTGATTAGCAACACTGTGTTTGAATGTACACTGTAAAAAATGACCGTAAAAACTACGGCGAGCAATTGTTAAATAGCAACAGTAAAACCAAAAATAGTTAATCACAGTAGTAAATGCAGTGGTCTCTTGCAAACCAGGAAACAATAGATAATCTAAATTACTCTGGTTGTAATACGTAGAAAACACATAACTTTACTGTGAAAATGTTAAAACTACGCATTTGCAAATATTTTAATGTCATATGCATGCAAATACTACAATTTAAGATATTATTCTGTCTAAAGATTTTGCAGATTGTACATTTAAATTTACAGCATACCTTCATTGTTTTATCGGTTGTGTTAAATAAAGCATTAGCATAGTTAACTTTTAGTTAACATGTTTTCTTGTATTTTTGTGGAAAGCCGTTTCAGACATTAAGGGGTTTCATGTCTATGTGCTTCATTGCAATCTGCATTGTTTGCGAGCAGCTATTTAACAGATACGGACAATTTAAGACTCTCTTTTAATCGCTTACTTGAAGGAACATGTGGTGGTTGTCAGTTGTCCAGTGAAAGGTTGTACAAATACTTTCAAGTTAAAATCCTCATGTACCGCTCACATGTCTCAGAAACACAGGCATTTTGCAGATACTCGATACAGTGGCGCATTGATTAGCGCTCGTGCCTCAAAGTGAGAATGTCCTGGGTTTGATTCCCGGGCAAGGGGTCTTTCTGTGTGGAGTTTGCATTTTCTCACCGTGACTGCATGGGTTCTCTCCGGGTACTCCGGCTTCCTCCCACCTCCAATGACATGCACCTGGGGATAGGCTGATTGGCAACACCAAAAATGGCACTAATCAGTGGCCTAGTGGTCCGCCCTGAGATCGGTAGGTTGTGAGTTCAAACCCCAGCCGAGTCATACCAAAGACTATAAAAATGGGACCCATTACCTCTCTGCTTGGCACTCAGCATCAAGGGTTGGAATTGGGGGTTAAATCACCAAAAAGGATTCCCGGGCGCAGCCACCGCTGCTGCCCACTCCTCCTCTCACCTCCCAGGGGGTGATCAGGGGTGATGGGTCAAATGCAGAGAATAATTTCATCATACCAAGTTTGTGTGTGACAATCATTGGTACTTTAACTTTAATTTGTTTTACGGTGAATTCCTGGCAACCACAGCTGCCATTGGAAAAAATGCGGAGACTTGTTTATTTCTTGTTTCTTGTGTATTTCTTTTATAACAAACTTGAAAACGGACAGAAAAAACAGAAGGAGCTTTCGAAATGCAGGAACTTTTGTGGGGCATCTTTGTGCTAAAGAATGCTGATCAGTTGAACTATTTTGGAGTGTTTTTACTCAGCCGTAGTCTTTCAAATATGTGCAGTTTATTGCTGTGTATTGTTTTTTACAAACTAAGTTTCATTACGCGAAGCTACGGGAAATGGACAGACTCTTTTAAACGTATTTACGGAGGAGTATGAAGCCGCACTCGAAGCGGCGACATTGATTGATTGATTGATTGAGAAGTTTATTGACATCTTAAAGAATTGAATCCATGTAATGCTTTAAAAAGACAAATGGATGGCACAAAAAGCCAAAAAGCTTGTTTCCATTGTGTGGTCGGTAGTAGTGGGTTTCAGTAGGCCTACTGAAACCCACTACTACCGACCACACAGTCTGATAGTTTATATATCAATGATGAAATCTTAACATTGCAACACATGCCAATACGGCCGGGTTAACTTATAAAGTGCAATTTTAAATTTCCCGCGAAACTTCCGGTTGAAAACGTCTATGTATGATGACGTTTGCGCGTGACGTCAATGGTTGAAGCGGAAGTATTGGGACACATTGCATCCCAATACAAACAGCTCTGTTTTCATCGCAAAATTCCACAGTATTCTGGACATCTGTGTTGGTGAATCTTTTGCAATTTGTTTAATGAACAATGGAGACTGCAAAGAAGAAAGCTGTAGGTGGGATCGGTGTATTAGCGGCTGGCTGCAGCAACACAACCAGGAGGACTTTGACTTGGATAGCAGACGCGCTATCTGACGCTAGCCGCCGACCGCATCGATGATCGGGTGAAGTCCTTCGTCGCGCCGTCGATCGCTGGAACGCAGGTGAGCACGGGTGTTGATGAGCAGATGAGGGCTGGCGTAGGTGGAGCGCTAATGTTTTTATCATAGCTCTGACGAGGTCCCGTAGCTAAGTTAGCTTCAATGCCATCGTTAGAAACAGCATTGTTAGGCTTCGACAGGCGGCACAGCATTAACCGTGTGGTTACAGGTCCAGTGTTTGGTTCGGTGTCTCCTGATAGTAGTATTGTTGATTTTCTGTCTATCCTTCCAGTCAGGGGCTTATTTCTTTTGTTTCTATCTGCATTTAAGCACAATGCTATCACGTTAGCTCCATAGCTAAAGTGCTTCACCGATGTATTGTCGTGGAGATAAAAGTCACTGTGAATGTCCATTTCGCGTTCTCGACTCTCATTTTTAAGAAGATATAGTGTCCGAGGTGGTTTAAAATACAAATCCGTGATCCACAATAGAAAAAGGAGAAAGTGTGGAATCCAATGAGCCCTTTTACCTAAGTTACGGCCAGAGCGAAAAAAGATACGTCCTGCACTGCACTCTAGTCCTTCACTCTCACGTTCCTCATCCACGAATCTTTCATCCTCGCTCAAATTAATGGGGTAATCGTCGCTTTCTCGGTCCGAATCGCTCTCGCTGCTGGTGTAAACAATGGGGAAATGTGAGGAGCCCTTCAACCTGCGACATCACGCTACTTCCGGTACAGGCAAGGCTTTTTTTATCAACGACCAAAAGTTGCGAACTTTATCGTCGATGTTCTCTACTAAATCCTTTCAGCAAAAATATGGCAATATCGCGAAATGATCAAGTATGACACATACATTTGGATCTGCTATCGCCATTTAAATAAGAACATTTCATTTCAGTAGGACTTTAAATATTCATCACATTTGATACATTCAATAATAAAATATATATAACTTGTAACATGTATATAAAAAATGATGTTAAACAATTTATAAATTATGTACATATACACAGTATACATGTCAGGCGATTTGAAAAACATATAAAAAAACAGGGGGTCTATGAGCCATGATTTTATGGCAGTTTTAAAATTTAGTAGGGAAGTTTGAATTTTAAGGTCTGTTGGTAGTGCATTCCACTGTGTGGTGGCAAAATAGTAGAATGCATTTCCCATGAGAGTCTTGAAATTGGGGGGGACGAGGTCTGAGAAACTCCCTCTCGTGCAGTACCTGTGAGCATCACTTACTCTGGTGAAATAGTTGGACAGGTACTTGGGGACAGTTTCTCTGAGTATTTTGAATACCAGGCACATTGCAATTTGGTGTACTCTTTCCTCAACTCTAAGCCATCCCAATTTGGGAAAGTGGGCTTGAGTTAGGCGAGTCCTGTATGGGAGGTTGAGCAGGAGTCTCACCAGCTTGTTGAGCAGGAGTCTCACCAGCTTGTTTTGGGAAGTTAGCAGTTTCGTTTTTAGTGGTGAACCATGAGGTGCAGGCGTAGTCAAAATAACACTGTATGAGGGCACCGGCAAGGGTCTTAAGTGTATCCCTGTTGATAAACGCAGAAATCCTGCCCAAAAATGTAGTTTTATTATTGATCTTGGTGATTGCTTTTAATGCCATTTTTTCACCCGAGAGAGTGTTGCCCAATAAACAACCTAGGTAAATTACCTTGTCTTTGCTGGTGATTATGGTATCACCTGTTTTAATCATCAGCTGCTTACTACTCTGACTTTGTTGGATAAATGTGGGAAAAAGGAGGCAGCCTACGAGTGGAACAAAGGTAGATAACATGAAATATTAACTATTTATTACATGTTGTAAAAGTAGTCAGTGACACTCCATTTGTGTAGATATTAGCCTCAACCCGAGCGAACGGAATGCTAATGCTAACAAGCTAACGCTAAACCCTGACATTTATTATTTATATATTGTTATTTACAGATATACACTGGCATTTATTATTTATATATTGTTATTTACAGATATACACTGGCATTTATTATTTATATATTGTTATTTACAGCTGAAATGGACCAAAAGGAATCGCCTGACCCTTATGAATTCATCATTTACCGACAGGATGACTTTCTGACTGTCGGACATAAGCCAGACTTTTTATAAACAATTCGGTACACTTTATTTAAAAAATATTTATATTTTTGTATATGATTTAGCATTTCATGTACTTACCTTTTAGTAAATCAACTGTGACATATTATTGTCCGTTTATTTACATGGTATCAGTATAGAAATATAGTAAACCACTCCTCCATACGTCATCAGCCTGATTTGTATAAACTACCCTGAACTGTGAACTGCGGTGGAAACACAAACCACACATTTCTACAGGAACCTATAAATCCAGGAACCTATAGATCCAGGAACCAAAAGTGGAAAAGGGCCTAATGTAAAGACTAGAATGTGCAAACTGAGTTAATGGAGTATAGGATATAATTCCTTATTTTGCTGCTGTAATATTTTGCTGACATGTTACACCACTGAAGATTGTTCGGTTTTTGTCAAAGAAGAAATCATACGACGCATCGTGGATGTTAGGTTTTGCATCAACGACGCAAAACTAGAGCACAGACAGGCAGTCGGAGATGACACAAGCGGCTGCCACACCTAGCCGCCTCCTTCTGAAGAGGCGAAGATGAAAGGATGGCGGCAGCTGGAGTGGGAGGCTGAAAATAAACGCCGGTGAAGGGGGCACTAAAGAGCTTGCAGAGTGGCTCTTGAGAGAGGAGATAGTCACACCAAGAAGGGCGACTGTTGATGTGGAAGCACTTCAACATCTTCACTTTCGTTCTTCTTGCCATGGTCAAATGTTAAGGGAGTGTGTGGTGGCTGTTTTGTCTTCAGTAGTAAAACGTGCCAGGAAGCCATGATGAGGCGGTGATTAAGTCAAAAGCATAACCAGTTGGGCCGTCGAACAAAACTGATTACTTACATAATTAAAGTTTTATTTTTTTTTAACTTGCATGGTTTTTATTGAATTTTTGACATACAATCCCATACTTGCCAACCTTGAGACCTCCAAATTCGGGAGATTTGTGGGGGGGGGGGGTTAAGGGGGGAGGAGTATATTTATAGCTAGAGTTCACTGAAATTCAAGTATTTCTTATATATATATATATATATATATATATATAAATAAAATAAATACTTGACTTTCAGTTAATTCTAGCTATATATAAATATGTATTTTATTATATATATATATATATATATACATATAAATAAAATAAATACTTGAATTTCAGTGTTCATTTATTTACACATATACACACATAACACTCCTCTCTACTCATTGTTGTATTTGAAAGTGCAATGCTTTGCAGCCAGTAGCACAGCCTTGGAAGGAGCATAGGTATGGGCAGTGTAATATTCTGGGTTGGAGTCAATAACCAGGCGAGGTGATGAAGTTACGTCTCTTTACTTCATACTTCAGAACCGACTCCCACACTTGCCCATGTCAAATTTGTGCCTTGTTTTAAAGATGTGGTATTTGGATTTACACTATATGAAAAAAAGAAAATCAATTTTACCTTTGCAACCTCATTATACTATTGGCTAAGTTTTATATTCATAAATGTAAGTTTCTCAATACCCGACCTGTTTTTTGTGCCTTTAAAAAAGATTTAGAACTCTACATTAAAACACTCTCTACCTCTAACAACCAAAAAGCTGTGAAAACGATGATGCTGTGCTCCAAATGTGGATTATTTACAAAATTGTGTGAGCCTATGGCTCAACATTTTGTTACACACACACATATATATATATATGTATATATATATATGTATGTATATATATATATATATATATATATATATATATATATATATATATATATATATATATATATATATATATATATATATATATATATATATATATATATATATATATATATATATTAGGGGTGTGGGAAAAAATCGATTCGAATTCAAATCGCTATTCTCACGTTGTGGGATTCAGAATCGATTGTCATTTTTAAAAAATCGATAATTTTTTTAATTTTATTTAAAAAAAAAAAAAAAAAAAAGTTTTTTATTTTTTTAAATTTTGTTTTTATTAATCAATCCAACAAAACAATACACAGCGATACCATAAAAATGATGCAATCCAATTCTAAAACCAAACCCGACCCAGCAACATTCAAACCAAAAGTAGTGAAACAAAAATGAATATTATCAACAACAGTATCAATATTAGTTACAATTTCAACATAGCAGTGATTAAAAATCCCTCATTGACATTATCATTAGACATTTATAAAAAAAAAAAAAAAAGAACAATAGTGTCACAGTGGCTTACACTTGCATCGCATCTCATAAGCTTGACAACACACTGTGTCCAATATTTTCACAAAGATAAAATAAGTCATATTTTTGGTTCATTTAATAGTTAAAACAAATTTACAGTATTGCAATCAATTGATAAAACATTGTCCTTTACAATTATAAAAGCTTTTTACAAAAATCTACTACTCTGCTTGCAAGTCAGCAGACTGGGGTAGATCCTGCTGAAATCCTATGGATTGAATGAATAGAGAATCCTTTTGAATCTGGAAAAAATCGTTTTTGAATCGAGAATCGTGTTGAATTGAAAAAAAAAAATCGATTTTGAATCGAATCGTGACCCCAAGAATCGATATTGAATCGAATCGTGGGACACCCAAAGATTCACAGCCCTAATATATATATATATATATATATATATATATATATATATATATATATATATATATATATATATATATATATATATATATATATATATATATATATATACATATATATTTTGCAATCTTCTTTAGTTGCTTTATTGAGTTTACAAACCCCCTGGCGCTGTTTTGTACTGTTTTTGTAATATCTATGTACTTGTTTTGATTTTTTTTTTTTTTTTTTGATTGTATGTAAATGTTGAATGTTATAAATAAAGGTTTTGAAAAAAAAAAGAAAAGAAAAAAAAAGACTCCCACACTTGCTTCATGGTGCGCAATACAACGTAAACTGTTGGCCAACCAATAAAGTAACCAGAGAACACTGTGGTGTTCTCTGGTTACTTTTTGGTTGGCCAAGCGGACGTGAGGACAGGCTGTCCTCACTCAGGTCCGCACGAACCTGGAGGGGGCGTGCCTTAAGTCTGGCTGGAAATCGGGAGAAATTCAGGAGAATGGTTGTCCCGGGAGATTTTCGGCAGAGGCACTGAAATTCGGGAGTCTCCCGGAAAATTCGGGAGGGTTGGCAAGTATGTACAATCCAGAAACACAGTTAAATACATGTCAAATGTTCTTTTTTTTTTTCTTTTTTTTACCTCCAAACGAGTAACCCACAAAAATACACTAGAAAACAAAACAAAACATAAACAGGCAAATATTGACACGAAGCCACAGACAACTGCACTGCTGAATGTTCCCAACACGGTGCAGCGAAACACAAAAGCAGACAAAAGGCTCCTCAATTATCTACCTTTCAATTACTTTTCAATCTGGGTAAAATTCGAGATCAGTCTCTTTTACATATTTTCGGTAACCACCCCATGCTCCCTGAAGCTTCCCAGAGCAACCATTCAATGTCAGCCTAATTTTGTCTAATCCAGCGGGTGTGGCAGGTAGGAGCTGATGCCTTCCAGTTTCAACACAATGAGTCTTCTAGCCAACAAAGGAGTAAATGCTACCAAGTTTTTTGGGGGGATTTGCTAAGAGAAGATGACACAGGTTGCGCTAAGAGGATTCGGTTCTATATTTTCGCAAGGACAACGTATTAAAAATTTCAGTCCAATAATTGCGCAGGGATTGGCAAAGCCAAAACATACAGTCGCGATCAAAAGTTTACATACACTTGTAAAGAACATAATGTCATGGCTGTCTTGAGTTTCCAATAATTTCTACAACTCTTATTTTTTTGTGATAGAGTGATTGGAGCGCATACTTGTTGGTCACAAAAAATATTCATGAAGTTTGGTTGTTTTATGAATTTATTATGGGTCTACAGAAAATGTGACCAATTCTGCTGGGTCAAAAGTATACATACAGCAATGTTAATATTTGATTACATGTCCCTTGGCAAGTTTCACTGCAATAAGGCACTTTTGGTAGCCATCCACAAGCTTCTGGTTGAATTTTTGACCACTCCTCTTGACAAAATTGGGGCAGTTCAGCTAAATGTGTTGGTTTTCTGACATGGACTTGTTTCTTCAGCATTGTCCACAAGTTTAAGTCAGGACTTTGGGAAGGCCATTTTAAAACCTTAATTATAGCCTGATTTAGCCATTCCTTTACCACCTTTGACGTGTGTTTGGGGTCATTGTCCTGTTGGAACACCCAACTGCACCCAAGACCCAACCTTCGGGCTGATGATTTTAGGTTGTCCTGAAGAACGTGGAGGTAAATGTCCTTTTTCGTTGTCCCATTTACTCTCTGTAAAGCACCAGTTCCATTATAAAACTCCTTGTTTACATTTTTCAGCACAAGACTTGTGTTCCCTGTGTAGATGATGAATTAATTATAATCCTTAATACTAAAATATATATTTTTTAAAAAGGTGCGTCTTTTCTTGTCTTTATCACAATTTTTTCAGGACTAATTTGAATTCCAAAGTTGACCAATCCCTTGCTTTACAACCACAACCTTCAACTATACAAGTGAGAGGCATGATTTACAAACCCCGTTTCTATATGAGTTGGGAAATTGTGTTAGATGTAAATATAAACGGAATACAATGATTTGCAAATCCTTTTCAACCCATATTCAATTGAATGCACTACAAAGACAACATATTTGATGTTCAAACTCATAAACTTTATTTTTTTTTGTGCAAATAATAATTAACTTAGAATTTCATGGCTGCAACACGTGCCAAAGTAGATGGTAAAGGGCATGTTCACCACTGTGTTACATGGCCTTTCCTTTTAACAACACTCAGTAAACATTTGGGAACTGAGGAGACACGTTTTTTAAGCTTCTCAGGTGGAATTATTTCCCATTCTTGCTTGATGTACAGCTTAAGTTGTTCAACAGTCCAGGGGTCTCCGTTGTGGTATTTTAGGCTTCATAATGCGCCACACATTTTCAATGGGAGACAGGTCTGGACTACAGGCAGGCCAGTCTAGTACCTGCACTCTTTTACTATGAAGCCACGTTGATGTAACACGTGGCTTGGTATTGTCTTGCTGAAATAAGCAGGGGCGTCCATGGTAACGCTGCTTGGATGGCAACATATGTTGCTCCAAAACCTGTATGTACCTTTCAGCATTAATGGCGCCTTCACAGATGTGTAAGTTACCCATGTTTTGGGCACTAATACACCCCCATACCATCACAGATGCTGGCTTTTCAACTTTGCGCCTATAACAATCCGGATGGTTCTTTTCCTCTTTGGTCCGGAGGACACGACGTCCACAGTTTCCAAAAACAATTTGAAATGCGGACTCGTCAGACCACAGAACACTTTTCCACTTTGTATCAGTCCATCTTAGATGAGCTCAGGCCCAGCGAAGCCGACGGCGTTTCTGGGTGTTGTTGATAAACGGTTTTCGCCTTGCGTAGGAGAGTTTTAACTTGCACTTACAGATGTAGCGACCGACTGTAGTTACTGACAGTGGGTTTCTGAAGTGTTCCTTAGCCCATGTGGTGATATCCTTTACACACTGATGTCGCTTGTTGATGCAGTACAGCCTGAGGGATCGAAGGTCACGGGTTTAGCTGCTTACATGCAGTGATTTCTCCAGATTCTCTGAACCCTTTGATGATATTACGGACCGTAGATGGTGAAATCCCTAAATTCCTTGCAATAGCTGATTGAGAAAGGTTTTTCTTAAACTGTTCAACAATTTGCTCACGCATTTGTTGACAAAGTGGTGACCCTCGCCCCATCCTTGTTTGTGAATGACTGAGCATTTCATGGAATCTACTTTTATACCCAATCATGGCACCCACCTGTTCCCAATTTGCCTGTTCACCTGTGGGATGTTCCAAATAAGTGTTTGATGTGCATTCCTCAACTTTATCAGTATTTATTGCCACCTTTCCCAACTTCTTTGTCACGTGTTGCTGGCATCAAATTCTAAAGTTAATGATTATTTGCAAAAAAAATTGTTATCAGTTTGAACATCAAATATGTTGTCTTTGTAGCATATCCAACTGAATATGGGTTGAAAATGATTTGCAAATCATTGTATTCCGTTTATATTTACATCTAATACAATTTCCCAACTCATATGGAAACGGGGTTTGTATAATCTAGTACAAACTTTTACCAACACGGAGGCGATGCAGCAGCTTACCGGTTCAGTATGTTTATAGTTGCATAAGCGAGTTTGCGCTCTGTGATCAAAGCGCCGCTAAAGTAATTCCCCCTGCGTTAGCGCTTATAATACCACTCACACCCACTACACTCGGACCTTCCGGGGAGAATGAGCACATTCAGTGGAAGGCTCAGACTCCCAAAATGCAACACGGAATGACACAGGAGGTCCTTCATACCGACAGCCAACAGACTGTACAATGCACATGTTCCTTCTTGACTGCACTTAAATGTAGAGTATATGTAGAATATATTTATATTATTTACATATTATATATTACATATATAATATATTATATATATTATATTATTTATCATTATTATTATTCTTGTCTATTGTGAGAGAACTGTGGTGCTGAATTTCCCCCAGGGATCAATAAAGTACTTTCTAATAACAATATCGCTAATACTTGGTTAATATGCAAGACATAACATGTAAATGGAGTATAGTTGGCGCTTTTTGGATGTTTTTTAGAGGGCTTTATGGGCGCAATAGAGGACTCCCACTTCCGCCCGAAGGCACTCCCGCCACCCCGAGAGGGACAAGCGGTAGAAAATGGATGGACGGATGGATTTTTCAAATTAGAATGCATAAAAAAGAGAAACATGTGTTCTCGTCTCACATAGAGATTGTGAATAATGGGCAAAATTCCCCCCAAAAAGTGCAGTTCTTCTTTAAATGTCACCATTGAAATGACTGCGGACAAAAATAAACATAAAACATATCTCCAGGGGCAGCAGCAATGTAAGAAGCTTCACTCTGTGATGTTTTGCTCAGCGGGGCACAAAAATAAAGTAAAATGCAAAACGTGTTCCTCCGACGTGACAAATGACAAACAACAACGTCTGATTTTTCACTTTGTCTTTTTTCACGGTCAAAGTAGCTCCGCGCCGGCCAACCTACGATTCCCCCGTTCGCTTGCTTTGTCAGTTTGCGGTGATGCATTCTTATTAAGTAGAGCTATGAATCATAGCACCTGGTGCAGGCGGCACATTTGAAGCCATAATTCTTGACCCCCCTCCTCCTCAAGTCATTAAAGCAAAACGTCAACTACCCTTCATACTGTGGAGGGAAGGTGACTTGGAGTGAAATACTGACGCCTTCATCCATCAACGCAGTGCAGACCTCTGCCTTAATGATGCTGATTTGGATCAGCACCAATTTTGGACTAAAATTTAATGCAAATTATGTTGTATTTAACGTCACGGTGGTGTTGCTCGTGACACTAGGATGCAGAGACTGCAGACAAAGTGCAGGTCAAATATATTTAACTAAAAAAATTGTGCGGCAGTGTGTCTATGGGTGTTCTTATTCACCGGAGTCATTGTGATCTCAGGGCATTCAAACGATTGCGGCTTTAATGCAAATTGTGTTATATCTAGTGTCCCGGTAGTGTTGGTCGTGACATTAGGATGCAGAGAATGCAGGCAAAGTGCAGGTCAAAGGTATTTAATACAAAAAATTGTGCGGCAGTGTGTCTGTGGATGTTCTTATTCATCCAAGTCATTGTAATCTCAGGGCATTCAATCGATCACCACTGGAATGCAAATTGTGTTATATTTAGTGTCACGGTGGTGTTGCTCGTGACATTAGGATGCAGAGACTGCAGGCAAAGTGCAGGTCAAATGTATTTAATAAAAAAAAATTGTGCGGCAGTGTGTCTATGGATGGTCTTATTCATACAAGTCATTGTAATCTTAGGGCATTCGATCGATTGCAACTGGAATGCAAATTGTGTTATATCTAGTGTCCCAGTAGTGTTGGTTGTGACACTAGGATGCAGAGACTGCAGGCAAAGTGCAGGTCAAAGGTATTTAATTAAAAAAAATGTGTGGCAGTGTGTCTATGGATGTTCTTATTCATCCAAGTCATTGTAATCTAAGGGCATTCAATCGATCACAACTGGACCGTTTGGTTTGTCTTAGAAGACGTTTTGCCTCTCATCCGAGTCGGCTTCATTAGTTCATGCTCATAGACTTGGATTGGTCAGTTCTAGTCTTGACGGCTGGTGCTCGGGTAGTGCACACAAAATAAAATACAGTCAAAGGAAGCAAATGGAAAGCTGTGCAAAATGGAGGGACATAGCACAATGATCCGGAGGACTGGCCTGGCATAGAAAGCATCCTGAATGGCAACCAGGGACAGGTGAGGCAGCCAGAGCTCAGACAGAAAAAGTAGGGACAAAAAGGAGGCACACAGGAATTGGAAACAAAAAAAGAGCGCTGGACAGAAAATGAAACAAGATACTAAGTCTCTAAAATTCCACTAATAACTAAAAATATATAAAAATGTGTGCCTGTACACTTTATTCGTATTCAGTACGCATTTTGTGCATTTCACTGGTTTTTAAGTTTCAAGTTCAGTCTTTGAAACCAGAATTATGCTCCAGTGCCAAAAAAAAACAAACAAAACACTGTGGACCATAAAGGATGCGATCATTGTGCTTGTAGTAGATTATTCCCTGTGTGTATATAACTCCTTCTGATTGTGGATCAACATTAGCAGGACCTTCATGCTTTGTATCTTTCTGTAATTTAATAGTGTTTTTTACCTTCATCAAAGTGCTGTCACTCGCAACTTTCTTTGGCCCCATATTAGCTTTTTTTGTTGTTGTACTCCAAAAAAAAAAAAAAAAGACAGACTGAGTCACCAACACATGGGATTCTTTGTTTGGGCGCTGGATTCCGTGGAATAATACTCTGGCAGAAGGACTGTTTTGTGGCTTTTGCAGTTCTCTCTGGGTGAGATTCACAGTGGCCTTGTTTCCATTGTGTCGGAGCCACTTCGTTAACAGCACATTTCCATTGTGCAGACTTTAGGACACACTCTGTTCAAGAGGCTCTACACCCAGTCACACTAAAGTTCATGACTTTTTAATGCTACAACTCCAACAAAAGGGCGGGGGGGGTACTGTCACGCGTTCCTACTGCGTAATTAATATCCAGCGACAAGAGGCAGTAAATGTTTGATATTCAGATGTCCATGAACACGTCAGGACAGGTTTTTTGACATACCTACACCATGTTCCAGTGTGCTTTGCTCCGCGCTGATGGCAGCAGTGGCGTCATACACATGGCAAGAAGGAGAGTGGGGTAGGCTTTAATCAAGCTTTATTTAGTGCTGCTGCATGCACACCAGCTTAAGGAAGAAGGCTAAATGAAGTGAGGGAACCACACTGTAAACAAAAGTGACCCAGATTTGAGATTTTTTTTTGTCTACTGTGTGACCCAGTTGGGGTATAAAGTCTGAAGCTAGTTTCAAACTCAAGGCCCGTGGGCCAAATCTGGCCCGCCGCAACATTCATTTAATGTGACATGCCACATCATTTCATGTGGCCCATCAAGTTATTCAAAGTGGTCTGCCACACAATTTAATGTAGTCTGCTACGTCATTTAATGTGGCCAGTCACGTTATTTAACGTGGTCTTCCACATTAATTAATTATTTGGGCCTGTCACGTCAATTAAAGTGGCCTGTCATGTCATTCAATATGGTGTGCTACATCATTCAATACGGTCCACCACGTCATTTATATAGTCTGTGACATCTTTTAATATTGTCTGCCACATCATTCAATATTGTCTGCCACATCATTTAAGGTGGCCCGTCACGTTATTCAATGTGGTCCGCCACGCCATTCAAGTTGGTTCGCCACATAATTTAATGTAATCCTACTACGTCATTTAAGGTGGCCAGTAAAGTTATTTAATGTGGTCTTCCACATTAATAAATTATGGTGGCCTGTCACATCAATTAATGTGGCCTGTCATGTCATTCAATATGGTCCGCCACTTCAATTCATGTAGTCTGTGACATCTTTTAATATTGTCACATCATTCATTGTGGTCTGCCATATTATTTACAGTGGTCCGCCACGTTATTCAAAAGTGGCCTGCCATGTTATTCATTATGGTTTGTCACATCATTTAAAGTGGTCTGCAACATCAGTCAATTTTGTCTTCCATGTGGTCCGCCACATTATTCAAAGTGGTCTGCCACATCATCCAATGTGGTTTTCCACATCGTTAAATATGGTCTGCTACGTCATTTAAGGTGGCCTGTCACGTTATTCAATGTGGTCCGCCACGTCATTCAAGTTGGTTCGCAACATAATTTAATGTAATCCGCGACGTCATTTAAGGTGGCCCGTCACGGTATTCAATGTGGTCGTCCACATTAATTAATTATTTTGGCCTGTCACGTCAATTAATGAGGCCTGTCATGTTATTCAATATGGTCTGCTACATCACTAAATATAGTCTGTGACATCTTTTGATATTGTCTGCCACATCATTCATTGTGGTCTGCCACATCATTCATTGGGGTCTGTCCCATCATTCAATGTGGTCTGCCACATCATTCAATGTGGTCTGCCCCATTATTTTATGTGGTCCGCCACATTATGGCCTGCCATTTTATTCATTAGGGTCTGCCACGTCATTCAATGTGGTCTACCACATCATTCAATGTGGTCTGCCCCATTATTTTATGTGGTCCGCCACGTTATTTAATTATGGCCTGCCATGTTATTCATTAGGGTCTGCCACATCATTCAATGTGGTCTGCCACATCATTCAATGTGGTCTGCCTCATCATTCAATGTGGTCTGCCTTATCATTCAATGTGGTCTGCCTTATCATTCAATGTGGTCTGCCACATCATTCAATGTGGTCTGCTACATCATTTAAGGGTGGTCTGCCCCATTACTTTATGTGGTACGCCACATTATTTAATTATGGCCTGCCATGTTATTCATCAGGGTTTGTCACGTCATTCAATGTGGTCTGCCTTATCATTCAATGTGGTCTGCCTTATCATTCAATGTGGTCTGCCACATTATTTAAGGGTGGTCTGCCCCATTATTTTATGTGGTCCGCCACGTTATTTAATTATGGCCTGCCATGTTATTCATTAGGGTCTGCCACATCATTCAATGTGGTCTGCCACATCATTCAATGTGGTCTGCCTTATCATTCAATGTGGTCTGCCACATCATTCAATGTGGTCTGCTACATCATTTAAGGGTGGTCTGCCCCATTACTTTATGTGGTACGCCACATTATTTAATTATGGCCTGCCATGTTATTCATTAGGGTTTGTCACGTCATTCAATGTGGTCTGCCTTATCATTCAATGTGGTCTGCCTTATCATTCAATGTGGTCTGCCACATTATTTAAGGGTGGCCTGCCATGTTATTCATTAGGGTTTGTCACATCATTTAATGTGGTCTGCAACATCAGTCAATTTGGTCTTCCATGTGGTCCGCCACTTTATTCAAAGTGGTCTGCCACATCATTTAATGTGCTTTGCCACATTGGTAAATATGGTCTGCCGCATCATTTAATGTGGCCTATCACGTCATTCAAGTTGGTTTGCCACATAATTTAATGTAGTCCACTATGTCATTTAATGTGGCCAGTCATGTTATTAAATGTGGTCTTATACATTAATTAATTATTGTGGCCTGTCATGTCATTCAATATGGTCTGCTACATCATTCAATATGGTCCACCACGTCACTTAATATAGTCTGTGACATCTTTTAAAATGGTCTGCCAGATCATTCATTGTGGTCTGCCACATTATTTAATGTGGTCTTTCACATCATTCAATTTGGTCTGCCACAGTATTTAACACGGCCTGCCATGTTATTCATTAGGGTTTGTCACATCATTCAATGTGGTCTGCCACATCAGTCAATATGGTCTTGCATGTGGTCCGCCACGTCATTTAAAGTGGACCACCACATCTTTTAAATTGGCTCTCAATAAAAACGAGTTTGACACCCCTCTAAAGTATGGAGGACATCGGGAATATTCCACTAGAGTAGCAGGACGCCATGCAAGAACGTCTTTTTTCACTTACATGGTAAATCCATGCAAATTGGAACACATTGGAATAGAAGCTAGCTATTGTTATGTAATTTGAACTTTGACCTTGCTTTAGATTTCAGCAGATGATTAAATTAGCCATTAGCACAAAATAAAAAATCAATAAAAAACAACAACTCCCAAAGCCACAAGTAGGCCTCCTCCGTCCCTCCGCGGTCATGAAATATAAAAGAGATACAACACCCCCGCATTGGGGAAGGCTTTCAAACCCTGCTTTGACGCAGCGTGAATATTTTATGGAGCCCTCTTACTTATTTGAGTGGGAATAATTGATCTGGAAAGAACGCTGCCACGCACAAATGCTGCGCTCTGAACACCCGGACGGGAAAAGGTTGTTGTAAGTGGGAGTATTGTAACGCAAATACAAAATAGAAATAGGGGAAAATCTTCACAAATAAATGGACACAGTTTCAATTGTGATACGAGTAAACGGGTAAAAAAATCAAGACAATTCTGAAAAGTAAGTAGCAAACATCATATCTGGGTATAAGGTAGGGTTGTACGGTATACCGGTATTAGTATAGTACCGCGATACTAATGAATCATATGCGGTACTATACCGTCTCTGAAAAGTGCCCCCGTCATCGTCACGTCGTGTCATTGCTGGTTTACGAGCAGACGAGCATGTTCGGCAGCGCACAATCACAGAGTACTTACAAGCAGACACAGCGTGTAGACAGAAAAGGGAGAACGGACGCATTTTGGCTTAAAAACTAACAATAAAGGTGATGTTATAACACTAAAACACCCTCAGGAAGAGGTGCTTTGAGACATGGCTAGCTATCTAGCGGCTAAAGTCCAGCCCCAGTCGGCAGTGTTTTAGCTACTTCTAAATCACTAATCCTCGTCTCCATGGCGACAAATAAAGTACGTTTCTTACAAGTATCATCCCTGCAGGACGAGGAATAGCTAAACATGCTTCACCACACACCGTAGCTCACCGGCGTCAAAATGTAAACAAACGCCATTGGTGGATCTACACCTGACATCCACTGTAATGATACCAAGTAAAGAGTGTATCTAGTCGATACTACTATGATTACATCGATATTTTTTGGCATCACAACATCTTCTTTCGTTTAAAAAAAAAATTATATTATGTTTATAAACTCAGGAAATATGTCCCTGGATACATGAGGACTTTGAATATGACCAATGTATGATCCTGTAACGACTTGGTATCGGATTGATACCCAAATTTGTGGTATCATCCAAAACTAATGAAAAATATCAGACAACAGAAGAATAAGTGATTATTACATTTTAACAGAAGTGTATACGAACATGTTGAAAGAGAAAGTAAGCAGATATTAACAGTAAATGAACAAGTTAATGAATCATTCATTTTCTACCACTTGTCTTTAATAATGTTGACAAAATAATAGCATGGAAAACGAAAAAGCCTGCTCAGTGGCATTGTGGTTAGAGTGTTCGCCCTGAGATCGGTAGGTTGTGAGTTCAAACCCTGGCCGAGTCATACCAAAGACTATAAAAATGGGACCAATTACCTCTCCTGCTTGGCACTCAGCATCAAGGGTTGGAATTGGGGGTTAAATCACCAAAATGATTCCCGAGCGCGGCCACTGCTGCTGCTCACTGCTGCTGCTCACTGCTCCCCTCCCCCTCCCAGAGGGTGGAACAAGGGGACGGGTCAAATGCAGAGAGTAATTTCAGCTCACCTAGTGTGTGTGTGACTATCAGTGGTACTTTAACTGACACAATATGTTACTGCATACGTCAGCAGACTAAAATAGGAGCCTTTGTTTGCTTACTTACTAGTAAAAGACAAGTTGTCTTGTATGTTCACTATTTTATTTAAGGACTAACTTGCAATAAGAAACAAATGTTTAATGTACCGTAGGATTTTTTTGGTTAAAATAAAGACAATAATGCAATTTTTTGTGGTACCCTTTATTTAGAAAAGTATCAAAAAGTATCGAAATAATTTTGGTACTGGTACCAAAATATTGGTATCGAGACAACACTAGTATAAGGGCATCACTATTAGGCTAAGTAAAATAAAAATGGCAGGTAGCACCTCCAGCCTATAAAGTCCAAAGGTCATTTATCATCGCTGACATTTGAAATCCCATCTCCGAGATTAAAGTCGAAGCTGCTCCTCGGATCAAACCAATCATTCCCGCGGACGACGCCGCAGAGCCTCGGAGATCAATGCACCTCATCAGGAAGCGGGTTAA
Source organism: Entelurus aequoreus (assembly GCF_033978785.1). Taxonomy (NCBI): domain Eukaryota; kingdom Metazoa; phylum Chordata; class Actinopteri; order Syngnathiformes; family Syngnathidae; genus Entelurus; species Entelurus aequoreus. Next base: position 38,008,294 of record NC_084745.1, read on the forward strand.
GCCTCAAAAAACAATTGTTGGATGCGCGGTGATGTACGTTCGCCGCGCGTGATGCATCGGCTCGGCGGCGCCGGCCACCAATGTGGGAGATATTGGCGACGGGATGGAATTAGAGTGGGGAGCGTGGGTCGATGCAGCAGGACCCCACCCAGCTTCCTCACTATCAGTGTTGTGGTGCAACTCCGTCTTCTGCATTTCGAGTGCATACCTGTTACATGCATACCTGTATGTTTTACTCCTCCTCCTGCATCTTAGTTCACCTCATGCTTGTTCACATATTTGACTGTGTGTGGGGAAAACACAGCCACAGAGCTCACTTCTACTCTCTACTTCTACTTCATTTGCAATTGTCACTATTATAAACAATATTGAGCACAAAAATGTGGCCACGAAATCTGGAAATCACGTGTGGCGGCCCGCCTACGGGTTGTTGTCAAAATGCTTTTAAAGACATGCTAGCATGCATTTTATTGAATGAATTATATTTTACATAGCACTTTTTGAAACATTTGTCTTAAAGCGCTTTACATTGAGAAACCCATATGTTTATTATGATTATATTCCAAGTTTTATAATGTTTGGATGGATAGTTAATGACTTTCCAGCAGGCTTTAAAACAACGTTGAAAACTTGTTTAATTAGATCATGACGTCGAGCAACTCAAACATAACGTTGAAACACCATGCTTTTTGACAACGTTTAATCAATGTTGGGTTCTGACGTTGATTTGACCATTGAATTTTTATCATTTCCCAACCAATATTCTACAACACAAGCACAACATTGAAACAAAATGCTTTTTGTCAACGTTTATTCAATGTCAGGTTGTGACGCTGAATTGACCTTTGAAATTTGGTGATTTCCCAACCAAAAACGTGGATCCAACGTTGGACATCAACATTATCTCAATTTACAAATACAACTACCGTATTTTCCGGACTATAAGGTGCACTTAAAATCCTTATTTTTCTTCTCAAAACTCGACAGCAGAGGTGTGGACTCGAGTCACATGACTTGGACTCGAGTCAGACTCGAGTCATGAATTTGATGACTTTAGACTCGACTTGACAAAATGTAAAGAGACTTGCAACTCGACTTAGACTTTAACATCAATGACTTGTGACTTCACTTGGACTTGAGCCTTTTGACTTGACATGACTTGCTACTTTCCCCAAAACCTAAAGCTTAAAAAGTTATTTGGGAGCGCTCCGTTGCTTTCATTTTGTACGTGTCTGTCTGTCTATCAGCGTGTGTGCTGCGTGTCAGCGTGTGTGCTCTCAGTACAACAGCCAATCAAATTAGATCTACATTGTTTTCATCACACAGCATTCAGCCAATCAAATTGCAGGACAACCAATGAACAAGAGTTGTCAAACAACGCGCCAGTGAGAAAGATTTATACCAAAGTTGGTTTCGTTCGGGTATAAAAACTACGACTTGGTCTACAAAAAACGAATTGCCGTATGCAAATCACGCAGTTCGAATATTACAGACGGAGACGCAACAACTTCCAACTTCCAACTTCGTTCGACATTTGAAGTTGCACAAAGAAGGGTAAGTTTTGAATGTAAGCTAACGTTTATTGGCTAAGTAACATGACTTTTATTTGCTGTGTAGTTAAATCAGTGAGGCTGTAAACTCACTGCTAACGTCATAACCATAGACATCTTATAAGTAGACGCAGCATCGAGCGCTACTGCCTACTGGCGCAGACGAGACGCGGGGCCGCCATCTTGGAGTGGTGATCCGCTCCACTCAGTGCAATTCATTTGGCAGGAGCAATGAACTGTCAGCGCATTTAATTCATTTTACCTCACTGAATACCACTCATTTTCACGCGCTTTTTTGTCATACGTGTAGCTATGATAACGGACACATGTTTTATTATTCATAGTTTGCTTAACAGTAATATAATATTCTTATATGCTATAAGTGACCAGACGTCCGAGATCAAAACTGGGAATATAAAACCAGAGAAGGGGGAAAAAAACGGTCAGCTATTTTTAAGTTGAAGAAACAATATGATTACGTTATATATACATGCGTATATCCTACATAAACAATGTATGAATACATTAGATATCTATATATCTTATAGACTGTAACTCTGTTGCTGCAGCAGCAGAGAGTTTATTCTGTCTTGACACTTTGTATTGATATTTTGTATTACATTCTTCCCTTAAATGATAATGTTTACAGTGATTGTTATATATGTATTTTTTATGTATGTCGCTTTGGATAAAAGCGTCTGCCAAATACTTAAACATATATAAACACCTGAAAGTCTTTATATCAGCTAAAACCACCAATCTGTTTCACTGGATTCAGAATAAAACCAAATGCTGTTTTACCCAACAATGTTAGTATTTGAATATTGTTACTTGAAGACTTATTCCTGGTTACAATTATACTGTTAAGAAAGTATTGTCTTATATTTTGCCTAAAATGAGAATGCATCATAATCAGTGGCGGCTGGTGAATTTTGTTTTAGGTGGGGCTGAAAGTTTGTAAACCAAACCCCTGTAGGGGCGTCATCCTCCCCCAGAAGATTTATTTGTGATTTTCACATACAAATATTGAAGATCTTTGCTCCTTCTCAACTCTGGTAATGTTATTTTCATAAAATACAACCAATAGTACATTAATGTTAAATCTTACTTGTGAAAAGTAATCCCCCGATTCCTATTTTCAACAGTCCGCTCATTTGAGCAGGAAAATGCTGAACACCAGCCCGGCATCTTTGTTTTCTACCTGTCAACTGTCAGTTTAGGCTGCTCGCCGGCTCCTCATCACCACTTCAAGATGCAATTTGCTCGCGTCACAGCAACCAATACCGCGTGTACTTACAAGATGTCTGTGGTTATAACATCATTTCAAACACAGGAATATGTTGCGTCCACTGCAGTTTGCCACCTTATTCATACTTTTTGTCCAGTGATTTTTTTTTAAGCGGGGTTGCATGAGGTACCTACAGATAACGTTACGTTAGTCAATGTATCACACACAGTAACATAACGTTAGACGGCGGTCAGCAGCACAGCATTTTTTTTTTAACCACCTACAAAAAGACAAACATAGTCAAATAAAGGTCAGTTAAAATGTATACTATATTAAGAATATGTGTACATATTGCATAGGGCCCTGACATCTAAAAAGTACAACTCTGTTCATTGTTATGTTCATGTATTTGTTATGTTTTTCATGTGTACGCACACATAAACACACATACAGTATGAGATGAGATCAATGAGATAAGGTAAGAACAGAATAGAAACTGCTGTGGAACTAGTTACAATGCAATATGCCATGGAAATACAATGTTAACACTTTTGTACAAATAAGTACAGTTGCACTTGTTTTTGCAAATGTGTTTATTCTGTAAAGGAATGAGTTAAATGTTTAAAATTGTTTAAACTATTAAAATGACTGGTTAATAGTGCTATTATGAATTGCAATGTCAGTACTATTTTTTTTCCTGCTATTTCAAATGCACTTGTTTTAATAAATAAATACAGCGGTTTAAAAGCATACACAATCTGTGTAAAAATATTAGTCTGTGGTTAAAAGGACTTGAAAGGACTCGAAACTCAAAATGCAGGACTTGTGACTTGACTTGAGACTTTCCAGTCTTGACTTTGGACTTGACTCGGGACTTGCCTGTCTTGACTCGGGACTTGACTCGAGACTTGAGGGCAAAGACTTGAGACTTACTTGTGACTTGCAAAGCAATGACTTGGTCCCACCTCTGCTCGACAGTGCGCCTTATAGCCCTGTGCGCCTAATGTACGGAATAATTCCGGTTTTGCTTACCGACGTCGAAGCTATTTTATTTAGTACATGATGAAATGATAAGTGTGACCAGTAGATGGCAGTCAAACATAAGAGATACATGTAGACTGCACTATGATGGCAGCCACACACAAGAGATACGTGTAGACTGCAATATGACTCAAGTAAACAACACCAACATTTTATATGATCCATTGAAAATATAGAACATTACACACGCCGCTCCAAAATCTATCAAAATGTTTTGGTACGACTTTGGTAAGCTATGAAGCCGCACCGCTTGATGTGCTTCAACGTACAAGTATTATTATGGTGTGTGTATAAGGTAAGACATATCTGGCGTTTTGTTTCACAATTTTATACAAAAGCAACTTTTCTTACCTTCTGGTACCTGTTGATGTGTATTTGGGATCTGCATAAGTCCTGAAAAATTGTGCATGTCCGCCTTTGTAGTCCGTAGTAGATACGCTTCTTCTTTTTCTCTATCTTCTTGTTATGGGACATTCATTCTCTGCTGTTGCCATTTCTAATATAAAGTAGTGTGAAGTTCTTACTTATATCTGTCAGTAAACTCGCCATGAAATCATTAAAACATACCGATGTGGTGAGTTACATTATTCACCCAAGGAACTTTAGTCATTAGAGGGTTCCGGTCGGATGTTTTTTCACGGGACACAGGACACAGCGTTGCTGTTGTTTCCGGATGAGGAGATGCTGCTCCGTTGTTGATTTAAGTAAAGTCTGAATGTCATTAAAACAGTTAGCTCCATCTTTTGACACTTCTTCCACTGCCGTCTTTTGTTTTTATACTTGCGAGTCTTCTCTTTACTTGCGGAAATGTGTTTTTGTATTTTTTTTACTTGCAAATCTTTTTTTTTTACTTGCAAATACTTTCTTTACTTGCAGAAAATTGTTTATTTGCAAATCATTTCTATTCTTTACTTGTCGAAAATTGTTTTTGCACTTGCAAATGTTTTGTTTACTTGCAGAACATTTTCTTGTACTCGCAAATCGTGGGCTGTGAGTAAAAGCATTTGTGTGTGTGTGTGTGTTCGTGGAGTTTGGGCAGTAATTTCACATCACAGACAATGCATTTAACAATTTAACATATACACGTTTGAAAAGGTATCATTTGGAGGAGTGTGACAAACAACTCGTTAGCATAAACATGCGTATATGCTATCACTTCCTCACATGTGTTTGAGTAAAACATTCCTTTTGCAAGTCAAACATATAATATTCAATATAGATTATTACTTTGTACCTGCTGGTTTGCTTCTCTTAAATATGCGGGATGTTCTTTGGTAATGTGCTGCATCGTTGGTGTAATGATATTGTGAATTGCCCGTGCAAACATTTTATCATGTTGGCTTTTTCAGTTTAACGTAATAGCAAAAAGCTTGTCGTCTTCTTTGGGTCTTTTGCTCTCTTTCCCCCCCCCCCTCATCATTGTTTTTTCTTTGAGCCATCGCTCTTTATGAGCACTCCGCTGTTCTCACAATACACAATGGATTTAAACAATTTGTCTTAATTAAACAAATGATGGAAGCAAAAAAATACAAATACAAGCTTTTTTCTAACCAATGAATCATTGCAGCCCTTCAAGCGATACAAAAGTGCTGCGTGTTTTGACAAATGGTCACCCTTTCGTGTGCGGCACTTCAGTAATAGAAGAGTGTCTTCTTCGTATGGCTGACGCCACGTACTTCGTCTTGCCGAGATGAAATCAGCAGCGCTATAATTGTGTTGTCACAATCTTCTTGTCTAACAGCATGTCTGTGAAAAGCAATACAAATACCAGTTTAAAGGTGTTCTCTCACGTTACACAAGGCCACAGGAGTTATATGGAGTTTCCGCGGCGAGAAAATGCTGGTGTCGGGATGTTTTTTCTTGTGTGTTCTGAGCGATCTATGCGTGACCTGTACTGTTCACTCAGAGTGACAAAAACCCATAGGCTTTTGAAAAAAAAGAAAAACCACCAAATGATCAGAATCAGGTGTCCTAATCACTTGGCCCGACCACGGGTGTATAAAATCAAGCACTTAGGCATGGAGACTGTTTCTACAAACATTTGTGAAAGAATGGGCCGCTCTTAGGAGCTCAGTGATTTCCAGCCTGGAACTGTCATATGATGCCACCTGTGCAACAAATCCAGTCGTGAAATTTCCTCGCTCCTAAATATTCCAAAGTCTACTGAAAATGGACAAGTTTGGGAACAACAGCAAGTCAGCCACCAAGTGGTAGGCCACATAAACTGACAGAGAGGGGTCAGCGGATGCTGAAGCGCATAGTGCAAATACTTTCTGCACAGTCAGTTGTTACAGAGCTCCAAACTTCATGTGACCTTCCAAGTTAGCCCACGTACAGTACGCAGAGAGCTTCATGGAATGGGTTTCCATGGCCGAGCAGCTGCATCTAAGCCATACATCACCAAGTCCAATGCAAAGCGTCAGATGCAGTGGTGTAAAGCACGTCACCACTGAGACGCGTTCTCTGGACTAATCAATCACGCTTTTCACATCTGGCGATCTGATGGATCAGTCTAGGTTTGGAGGTTGCCAGGAGAACGGTACATTTTGGACTGCATTGTGCCGAGTGTGACATTTGGTGGAGGAGGAATTATGGTGTGGGGTTGTTTTTCAAGAGTTGGGCTTAGCCCCTTGGTTTCAGTGAAAGCAACTTTGATTGCTCCAGGATACCAAAACATTTTGGACAATTCTATGGGATGGCACTTCAAGTTCATATGTGAGTCAAGGCAGGGGGCCAAATACTTTTGGCAACATAGTGTATTTCCTCGTAAGTGACAACAGCTTGCACGTCGGGAGCACAAGTGGTGCTCAAAAGAAACAATGGAAAGTTCTAAAGTCAAACTGTGGCATAAACATGTTGACTCTACAAGCGATGTTTTACAAAATGAAAGCAAGGTGTTTGCAGAGTCACCTAGTGGTGTCTTATAGGTATTGCATGTCAGTGGACAGGCAGTGTGTTGTACGATTGTCAAGGCTGTTCCCGCTAATAAAGCTCTGTAAAGTGTAAAGTGGATATTTAGCGTTTCCTGATGGAGGCTTGTCGTTGTTGACGGGAAACTCGATTTTTTTTTTACGGACTCAAGTTCTGAAGTGAATCGGGTACCTGATGCAATGGATTCACTCGCCACATCGTAATCATGCAGTTGGATAGAGGTGCTCAAAAGAATTGATTCACCTCCAAATCACAATTCTTATTTATTCTGATTCTAAGTTGATTGTTGATATTCAAAAATAGTAAAAAAAAAAAAAAATCTTTACGTACGTATTTTTTAAGAATCAATTTTTAAAAAAAGAGGAAATTTTAGGCTATTTACGCGCTTACTCACTGCGCGTAAACGTCATACGTCAGCAGCTAGTTTTTGTAACCTCTTTTAAAAAAACGTTTTATCATTTTCTACAAAACAATATGTTGCTAAAATCGTATTGAATCGAGAAGCGATTCTGAATCGAATCGCCCCTACCACAATATGAATGGAATTAAATTGAGTTGTTGTAAGATACGCATCTCTACAGTTGGAGTGACAGTTGCACAGTTAGTGACATGAGTGAGTACAGTAAGTGAATTAGTGAAGGCAAGGGTGTCAAACCTGTTTTGGTTGAGGGCCACAGTTATGGCTACCCCCAGAGGACCGCTTGTAACAGTAAATAATATATGAATTTGCCGATGCATTGATTATTGTATATGCTTTTTACGTACACAAAAAAAAAATCTGTAGATTTTACAGTAAAAAAACTACCAACTCAGTCACCAAAATTTTTTAAAATACACAATGGGGTTCTCTTTTACAACATATTACGGGAAAAGGAAAAACAATACCATTCTTTTTTACGGACAAAAACTGTCAGCTTAGCTAAAAATTTACAGTGTTTTTTTTTTATTAATTTTTTTTTTACAATATATTAATGCAAATAGAGAAACAGTACCACTGTTTTTTTTCAATCTGGCAATTGAGCTGCCAGCTTTTTACCGTAAGAAATTATTTTCATTTACAGTAATACACCGTTAAAACGACAACCGTAGATTTTACAATAAAAAACTGGCAGCTCACCGAAAAAAAAACAGTGGTAGTTTTTCCAGTTTACAGTAATATGCTGTATAAAACCAGCGTAACATCTATTGTCATTTTTACAGTGTAAAATGTGATGTTCAACTCGGAAAACATGAGCAGATATTTAAGTATTTATTTATTTTTATTTGGACAAAAAAAAGGTTTGGAAAGTGTTTTCATTAATTTGTTGCAGAATTGGATACTTTTATAAAAAGTTAAAAAAATATGCAATTTCATGCAGTACATAATTCATTTTCTGTTAAAATGGGAAAAAACCAAAATATATTTAGTAAGACAATAAAGGGTACTTGATTGACGCATGTTATTTTCAGGCGTTTGCGGGCCATATAAAATGATGTGGCGAACCACATCTGTTGACACCTGTGAGCAGTGATGGGCAAGCTACTTGGAAAATGTAGTTAATTTCTAATAATGTAGCTAAGCTACAGGGTAAGATATCCATTGAGAATTGCAGCAAGCTACACTACGAGCTACACGGCAAAAGTGTCGCGCTACATCAAAGCTTGGCATTTCTACCTATGGATCCACATGTATAATATCAATGTTAATGTAACTGGAGTGTACAAATGGACCCAATCAGGGTTCATTATAATTAACTATCTGTCATTTAGCTGGTGACACCCTAAAACTACCTCTAGGGGTCCCTGCACCCCATCCTATGTATTTATTTTAGTTTATTAATTTTCTCTGCCTACAGTAAAAAAAAAACCTGCATTTATCTATATCCTCACAAAAAAAACAAAAACAATTACTTGTGTGTTGTTTGGGAACAGTTGGTAACGGTAAAACTTTTCATGAACTCAACTCACCTTAACGTGTGTTCTTAAATATGTGTTCCACATTTTAGATGAAGAGAGCAGTTATAATTTTGGTTTGTGTCAGGTTCAAACACCGAACTATCTATTAAACAAGACAAGAAGCAAGGAATCAGGCAGAGACAGAGTTCAATTTTGCTCATGCGGAGAAACGTATTGGGCTGCACACTTAATTACAGTCTCCCACTACGCTCTGAGGGACAGTCCCACGCGCTCCTCTATTTATTCAGGAGTTCCCTAGTTAACATCACTGAGGCTGCCTCTAAAGGGAGGGGTCACACATTATGCAAAGCAGCTCCAGTACGCACAATACGTGACGGAATGTGCTGGGGGCCTTGTGATTCCCTTGTCTCTGCTTTGTCTGCGTGCTGTCGCCTTATCTTCGTTGAGGTCCAGGCTGTTAGCGGGCTAAAACAAAGAAAATATCTGCGGTGAGGGCACCCCTCATATGCCGTGGCAGATAACAAGTTGTGTGCCCTTGCACGAAGCAGAAAAGAGCACAATAGATAATAACTATAGCAACGGCCTTTAAGCATAAGAGTTGTGTGATAACATATATAATTATTATAACAGTTTACAGAGTAAACAACTAAAAACTAAAGTTTTGGGCATTGTTTTTCTAAACGCATACATTTGTCTAAATATGGCCAAGGACACACATTATTGTGGGTTTCCCGCACGTCATCTTCATCACTAAAGGAAAAATCTAATCTGCAGGAGAGAAATACTCTGCCATTTTCAAGTATGTATTTTTGTTGTTGAGTGGTCAGCTTGAAGCGTCCCTCTGTCTCCGACTCCCTCGTCATCATGTCTGTTATGATTTTGCTTACTAGTTTCAATGACCCGCCTTATCTTGCCTCTGATTGGCTGATTTGTGACTCATCATACGAACACCAACCAATCATCATGGATTTTCTCCGTATGTATGGATGTTCTCAATTATCCAGGTCACTGTATTTTCTTCATACGTTTTTTTGGCCTGGATTGGCAGTCCATTTTCTCCCTTTTTAGCTTGTAGCTTTGATGCAAGCTAACTAGCTACATGGGTCTAAAAATAGCCAAGATACCGGAAAATGTAGTTAAGCTACATAGCATAGCTACATGTAGCTTGTTACTGCCCATCATCACTGCCTGGGAGTTAAACGAGGACAAGTAATTTAGTCAGTGAAAAAAACTTGCAAGTTTGGAATGACTGGTTCATGACTCGCACATCTCCACGTGGCGTGACTGCGGCGGTGTGGTTCCACAAGTTGGAGGCTGTCAGTTGTTTATCTCATGATTCTTTAATCCAAGCACCACTTAAGGCCAAAAGACAAATCCATTCACTCTGCTTTCTTTTCCAAAGTGCCGCCAGAGACCTTTTTTTTTTCCCCTCTCCCCCCCGTTTTACTTTTGTCTTTGTGATGACGCCGCAATAACAAGGCTAAGTGCTCCGGTTTCATTCATCATTCATCATCCTCCCATCTACGTCCTTATTGCTATTAGTCCTTGTTGCCAAGTGTCACTTGCTGCCGCCTCGTCCTCTAAGAGAAACTGTGATCATTTCATTCAGAGACGTTCCTGTTGGCGTTGGCTGATGATTACAGCGTTGGAAACATCAAGGAACCCTGCTGGGCCTTTGCAGCCTTCTGGCATGTTCCTCTCGCTTTTTGTGTCGCCGTCTTCAGTCTATCAGCATGCAGCAGCAGGCGCACAATGATCACTTCAAGAGCAGGTGACTGACACGTTGACAACAACAATACAACACACACACACGTCTCTGCAGGCATTGATCTAAAGCTCCCTACAAAAACAAACAAACACGCAAAATCAATGACAGTATGGTTAATAGAGGGGAACGTTTCTATATTTAAGAGAAAGTATTACTTTAAAATATTGCAAGAAAAAATAAGAATATTATGAGATTTTCACAGTTTTATTTCCCAAGAATACAGTCCATATACAAACCCCGTTTCCATATGAGTTGGGAAATTGTGTTAGATGTAAATATAAACGGAATACAATGATTTGCAAATCATTTTCAACCCATATTCAGTTGAATATGCTACAAAGACAACATATTTGATGTTCAAACTGATAAACATTTTTTTTTTTTTGCAAATAATCATTAACTTTAGAATTTGATGCCAGCAACACGTGACAAAGAAGTTGGGAAAGGTGGCAATAAATACTGATAAAGTTGAGAAAAGCTCATCAAACACTTATTTGGAACATCCCACAGGTGAACAGGCAAATTGGGAACAGGTGGGTGCCATGATTGGGTATAAAAGTAGATTCCATGAAATGCTCAGGCATTCACAAACAAGGATGGGGCGAGGGTCACCACTTTGTCAACAAATGCGTGAGCAAATTGTTGAACAGTTTAAGAAAAACCTTTCCCAACCAGCTATTGCAAGGAATTTAAGGATTTACCATCTACGGTCCGTAATATCATCAAAGGGTTCAGAGAATCTGGAGAAATCACTGCACGTAAGCAGCTAAGCCCGTGACCTTCGATCCCTCAGGCTATACTGCATCAACAAGTGACATCAGTGTGTAAAGGATATCACGACATGGACTCAGGAACACTTCAGAAACCCACTGTCAGTAACTACAGTTGGTCGCTACATCTGTAAGTGCAAGTTAAAACTCTCCTATGCAAGGCGAAAACCGTTTATCAACAACACCCAGAAACGCCGTCGGCTTCGCTGGGCCTGAGTTCATCTAAGATGGACTGATACAAAGTGGAAAAGTGTTTTGTGGTCTGACGAGTCCACATTTGAAATTGTTTTTGGAAACTGTGGACGTCGTGTCCTCCGGACCAAAGAGGAAAAGAACCATCCGGATTGTTATAGGCGCAAAGTTGAAAAGCCAGCATCTGTGATGGTATGGGGGTGTATTAGTGCCCAGGACATGGGTAACTTACACATCTGTGAAGGCGCCATTAATGCTGAAAGGTACATACAGGTTTTGGAGCAACATATGTTGCCATCCAAGCAACGTTACCATGGACGCCCCTGCTTATTTCAGCAAGACAATGGCAAGCCACGTGTTACATCAACGTGGCTTCATAGTAAACGAGTGCGGGTACTAGACTGGCCTGCCTGTAGTCCAGACCTGTCTCCCATTGAAAATGTGTGGCGCATTATGAAGCCTAAAATACCACAACAGAGACCCCCGGACTGTTGAACAACTTAAACTGTACATCAAGCAAGAATGGGAAAGAATTCCACCTGAGAAGCTTAAAAAATGTGTCTCCTCAGTTCCCAAACGTTTACTGAGTGTTGTTAAAAGGAAAGGCCATGTAACACATGCCCTTTCCCAACTACTTTGGTAATTCTAAGTTAATTATTATTCGCAAAAAAATAATAAAGTTTCTGAGTTTGAACATCAAATATCTTGTCTTTGTAGTGCATTCAATTGAATATGGGTTGAAAAGGATTTGAAAATCATTGTATTCCGTTTATATTTACATCTAGCACAATTTCCCAACTTATATGGAAACGGGGTATATATATACACTACCGTTCAAAAGTTTGGGGTCACATTGAAATGTCCTTATTTTTGAAGGAAAAGCACTGTACTTTTCAATGAAGATAACTTTAAACTAGTCTTAACTTTAAAGAAATACACTCTATACATTGCTAATGTGGTAAATGACTATTATAGCTCCAAATGTCTGGTTTTTGGTGCAATATCTATATAGGTGTATAGAGGCCCATTTCCAGCAACTATCACTCCAGTGTTCTAATGGTACAATGTGTTTGCTCATTGGCTCAGAAGGCTAATTGATGATTAGAAAACCCTTGTGTAATCATGTTCACACATCTGAAAACAGTTTAGCTCGTTACAGAAACTACAAAACGGACCTTCCTTTGAGCAGATTGAGTTTCTGGAGCATCACATTTGTGGGGTCAATTAAACGCTCAAAATGGCCAGAAAAAGAGAACTTTCATCTGAAACTCGACAGTCTATTCTTGTTCTTAGAAATGAAGGCTATTCCACAAAATTGTTTGGGTGACCCCAAACTTTTGAACGGTAGTATATATATATACACTACCGTTCAAAACATTGGGGTCAGATTAAAATGTCCTTATTTTTCAATGAAGATAACTTTGAACTAGTCTTAACTTTAAAGAAGTACACTCTATACATTGCTAATGTGGTAAATGACTATTCTAGCTGCAAATGTCTGTTTTTTGGTGCAATATCTACATAGGTGTATAGAGGCCCATTTCCAGAAACTATCACTCCAGTGTTCTAATGGTACAATGTGTTTGCTCATTGGCCCAGAAGGCTAATTGATGATTAGAAAACCCTTGTGCAATCATGTTCACACATCTGAAAACAGTTTAGCTCGTTACAGAAGCTACAAAACTGACCTTCCTTTAAGCAGATTGAGTTTCTGGAGCATCACATTTGTGGGGTCAATTAAACGCTCAAAATGGCCAGAAAAAGAGAACTTTCATCTGAAACGCGACAGTCTATTCTTGTTCTTAGAAATGAAGGATATTCCACAAAATTGTTTGGGTGACCCCAAACTTTTGAACGGTAGTGTATATATATATATATATATATATATATATATATATATATATATATATATATATATATATATATATATATATATATATATATATATATATATATACAGTATGTATATATATACAGTATGTATATATATATAAATATATATATATATACTGTATATATATACACACACACACACACACACACACACACACACACACACACACACACACACACACACACACACACACACACACACACACACACACACACACACACACACACACCCACACACACACACACATTATAGTTTCTTCAACGTGTGCAGTTTTTTTTTTTGTCCTGTCCAGCTACTCAGGCAAATCATATAGTTGATGTAGATGCCCATATCAGCTGTACAGATTTACTTTACAAAAGAGAAGTGTGGGATACTTCTCCTGTTGCCTTATTTGTATTTGACTTTATTAAATAGATTCATATTATTTGGCACAGCCGGACCGAAACAGGAGGGGATAGAAAGAGAAAAAAAAGAAGACAAGAGGGGGAAATTGCAGGGACAAGAGGGGGATAAGACAGAGAGACAACAACAACAATAGAATAACATCAGCAAATAGAATATGTACAAATATGATAGTAAAAGTGACAGTAAAGAAGCAGTTAGTGAAATAAATATTAATAACACAGAAATGACAATGAGCATAATTACACTACAAATGGAGCAATACAAATAGCACTATTGATAATGAATAATAATAATTACCTCTATTATCAACAATACAATTGTTTCAAATGCAACAATACATATATGTAATAATAACTTGAAATACAAAATAAAGCAGATAAATGTAGAGGAAGAAAGAGAAGCGAACTGTTAAACCTTGTAGATTGTTATAGTAACAATAGTTTAAGCTTTGTCAGTGTGCCGTGTGTTACCCAGTTTCCCTAGCCTAGGGCAACAACATTAATGAATGTTTGATGAAACATGATTATATGCATGAGTGAATGTATGCATATGTGTTTGTATATGTACAGAATGTGTATATGTATGTTTTTACAGTGAATGTATATGTACAGTATGTGTATATGTATGTTTATACAGTGAATGTATATGTATATGTATGTTTATACAGTGAGTGTGCAGTTTTGTTTTTATAAAATAAGGTATTTTGTTGAGGCTAGAACCAATTATTCATGTTTACATTGATTCTTATGGGAAACACTGCTTCACTATACAAACTTGTTGGCTTGCAAACCATGTTCAAGAAGCAATTTAGTTCGTAAATCAAGGTTCTACTGTATTACCCTGCATTGTATTGTATGGATTTACAAAACCCAAAACCAGTGAAGTTGGCACATTTGGTCCGGAGTTTCCACTTGTCAGACCACAGAACACTTTTCCACTTTGCATCAGTCCATCTTAGATGAGCTCGGGCCCAGCGAAGCCAGCAGCGTTTCTGGGTGTTGTTGTTAAATGGCTTTCGCTTTGCAAAGTACAGTTTTAACTTGCACTTACAGATGTAGCGACCAACTGTAGTTACTGACAGTGGTTTTCTGAAGTGTTCCTGAGCCCATGTGGTGATATCCTTTACACACTGATGTCACTTTTTGATGCAGTACCACCTGAGCGTCCAAGGTCCGTAATATGCAGTGATTTCTCCAAATTCTCTGAACCTTTTGATGATATTACGGACCGTGGATGGTGAAATCCATAAATTCCTTGCAATAGCTCACTGAGAAATGTTGTTGTTAAACAAATTCGCCAATTTGCTCACACATTTGTTCACAAAGTGTTGACCCTCGCCTCATCCTTGTTTGTGACTGACCGAGCATTTCATGGAAGCTGCTTTTATACACAATCATGGCACCCACCTGATGCCATTTAGCCTGTTCACCTGTGGGATTTTACAAATAAGTGTTACATGAGCTTTCCTCAACTTTCTCAGTCTTTTTTGCCACTTGTGCCAGCTTTTTTGAAACATATTGCAGGCATCAAATTCCAAATGAGCTAATATTTGCAAAAAATAACAAAGTTTTCCAGTTCGAACGTTAAGTATCTTGTCTTTGCAGTCTATTCAGTTGAATATAAGTTGAAAAGGTTTTGCAAATCATTGTATTCTGTTTTTATTTAGGATTTACTCAACGTGCTAACTTTACTGGTTTTGGGGTTCGTAGTATACTTTCATGTATGAAATGAATGAAAACAAACAGTTGTGTTCTTAGTGGATTGAAGTGTAGAAATTATGAATTTCGGCAGTGAGGTTCCTGCATTGAAGTGTTTGTGAGCTGTAATGTTAAAGACCATTTGAATAATATAGAAGTCGTGAGCAATGCAAACAATGCTAATGTAGCTTGAACGTGTCAGAATGAGTCCTGGTTTCCCCCTGCTCAGTCGCCACAAAGCATCGCCTCAAAACCTCCCTAGCAATCCTCTCTGGACTGTTTACCGTCGGTGCCGCGCGGCCCCGGATGCTTATCTGTGTCCTCACAGCATGCACACAAAGCGCTTACAGCTGGCTCTCAAATGCCTCCCGCTCATGGTTGCCAGCCGCTGAGCCGTGCTAAGGCGACCGCACACGTTTACATCCGAGCCAGAGAGGTGCGGTGAGGCCTCGCAGGCCGAGCTCTAACATGTGTCCGCACACGGCTCACTGCATTCGCTGCTTGGGCGCCATAATCACGCTTGCAATCCACTTTAGCGCTGAGCACTTTGCAGAGCTGGAGGACGGCGCTGCTGGACAAAGCCTTTTCTTGTCGGTAAAAGCTCGCCTTTATCTTCAATTATTATATTTCCTTCTTTCCTTACTTTTTGAAACAAGACGTGGTTTCATAGTAAGGTTCACCTAAATACACTATATTGCCAAAAGTATTTGGCCACCTGCCTTGACTCACATATGAACTTGAAGTGCCATCCCATTCCTAACCCATAGGGTTCAATATGATGTCGGTCTACCTTTTGCAGCTATTACAGCTTCAACTCTTATGGGAAGGCTGTCCACAAGGTTGCGGAGTGTGTTTATAGGAATTTTCCACCATTCTTCCAAAAGCGCATTGGTGAGGTCACACACTGATGTTGGTCGAGAAGGCCTGGCGATCAGTCTCCGTTTTAGTTAATCCCAAAGGTGTTCTATCGGAGTGTTCTATCGGAGTCAGATCAGGACTCTGTACAGGCCAGTCAAGTTCATCCACACCAGACTCTGTCATCCACGTCTTTATGGATCTTGCTTTGTGCACTGGTGCACAGTCATGTTGGAAGAGTAAGGGGCCCGCTCTAAACTGTTCCCACAAGGTTGGGAGCATGGAATTGTCCAAAATGTTTTGGCATCCTGGAGCATCCAAAGTTCCTTTCACTGGAACTAAGGGGCCAAGCCCAACTCTTGAAAAACAACCCCACACCATAATACCTCCTCCACCAAATTTCACACTCTGCACAATGCATGGGATGGGTGGCCAAATACTTTTGGCAATATAGTGTATTATAATACCTCCAAATTCACAAAAATCGTAATGATTTCTCACTGCGTCTCAATTAAGCAAGTTTAGCTTTTTCTTTGACTTTTTGACACCTTCAGCAAAATAAACATCCCTTGACCCCAAGTGTGTTTGAAACATATGCTAAAAAGCTCAGACTGAACCACCGTCATGTATAACGTAAGTAAATCACAAAAGACCTACCAAGCATTATATGCATGTTTTGTTTTTTTCTATTGCTTTTTGTGAAAATAAACACGCTGCTGTCATGTCTGTGTTGATCTTGTTTTTGTTTTGCTTGGTTTTTGGACACTTTTTAGTTCTTGTCTTCACTCCCTTGCTTTGTCACCATAGCAACCATTAGTTTCACCTGGTTCACATTGTCATGTCACGCACCTGTTCACGGTTAGTCACGCACCTGTTTTCACTTATCATGTCACTATATAAGCTTTTCTGTTTCTGTTGTTCGTCCTGGCGACATCACACCTTCTCCACACAAATTTATGCTCTGCACCTGTTTACCATAGTTCTTGTTTCATCTCATGCCAAGTAAGTTTTGATTTAATGTTTATAGTTTTTATGCCCAAGTGCATGTCTTTTGTTTCATAGTCTAGTTTTCTACTTCCGCATTTGTGCGCGCCTTTTGTTTGTACCTTTTTGTTTGAGTTAAAATATTAAACATGTTCTCACCTGCACGCCACGTATGGTCCAATTCATTTGCACCACGGGAGAGCAAACCTCGCCAAAGACCAAGTCTTGACAGATGTCGCCAGCTATCCGTTTTTCCGCAAGCAACTTGGCTGATGGAGGAAGGAAGGTGGGAAGCGCTAGGTGCCATGGGGGACCGAGATTTGATGTGGGGGCCAAATGGCAAGCTAATTCCGATTAGCTCCATTTGGTCCGAGGATAGCGCTGCGTCACCGCAGTCCCGGAAGCGCCGCTCCAGACCGAGGACGTCAGGGAAGGTGAGCGGACAGAACGCGGCGCTCCTGCAAGCGCCTCCCCCTCCGGGCGGAAAAGGGCCGCAGCCTGCCCGGCTTCCCCGGGATGACATCACAGACCAGGATTTTTTTTTTCTGAACTCTTTTTCTTCTGATCATCCGCCCCCAGCAAAAGACTCTAAGTCCAAGATAGAGCACTATCAAAACATGTTTTTAGAAATAAGAGCATGTCAATCACAGTCACCCAGTTTCCATGTCCCGCCCCCCAGGACTCAAGTCACGCCCATGTCACAAAAAAAAAAAAATTCTCACTCAAAGTCCCAGGTAGAAAAAGAGAGACTTTTGGACAGTTTGGAGGGGAGGATTCGGCCCCCCTTCCGACCTCCCTCCACCCACCCCAAAAGACGGTTCCAGACCGCGGGGAGCGCGTCTGGGATCCGCTCCTTGAGGGGGGGGCTAGGGCTGGGAATTGTTCAGGTGGGGTGGGTCAGCTTCGCCATGCCAAGCCACAGCCTCCAGCTCGGCCACCACCACCTGAATTTTGTCATGCCAAGCCACAGCCTCCAGCACGACCACCACCACCAGTCTTTCGACCTGCCAAGCCACAGCCACCAGCACGGCCCCCACCACCAGTCTTTCGACCTGCCAAGCCACAGCCTCCAGCTAGGCCACCTCCACCTGCTCCACGCCCAGCTCCACGCCAAGCCCCACCACGCCAAGCACCACCAGTACCTGCTCCACGCCAAGCCCCACCACGCCAAGCGCCACCAGTACCTGCTCCACGCCAAGCGCCACCAGTACCTACTCCACGCCAAGCGCCACCAGTACCTGCTCCACGCCAAGCGCCGCCAGTACCTGCTCCACGCCAAGCGCCGCCAGTCGCAGCTTCACGACGCCAAGTGCCGCCAGTCGCAGCTTCACGACGCCAAGTGCCGCGAGTCGCAGCTCCACGACGCCAAGTGCCGCCAGTCGCAGCTCCACGACGCCCAGTGCCGCCAGTCGCAACTCCACGACGCCCAGTGCCGCCAGTCGCAGCTCCACGACGCGCAGTGCCGCCAGTCGCAGCTCCACGACGCCCAGTGCCGCCAGTCGCAGCTCCACGACAAAACCAAGCACCGCCACACCAAGACCAAGTCCAAGCACCGCCACGCCAAAACCAACCACGCCAAGACCAACCACGCCAAGACCAACCACGCCAAGACCAAGACCAACCACGCCAAGTCCAAGACCAACCATGCCAAGACCAAGACAAAGACCCTCGCCAAGACCAAGACCAAGACCCCCGCCAAGACCAAGACCCCCGCCAAGACCAAGACCCTCGCCAAGACCCGCCACGCCAAGCTTCGCCGCCTGACGCGCCACGCCAAGCTTCGCCGCCTGACGCGCCACGCCAAGCTTCGCCGCCTGACGCGCCACGCCAAGCTTCGCCGCCTGCCATGATGACGACACGCCTGCCTCCTCGTCTGCCACGAAGGTGGCCACTGCCTGGTCGTCCGCCACGCCAAGTGCGCCCACCTCCTCATCGGCCATGGATATGGCCATTCCCGGGTCGCCCACCTCGTCAGGTACAGCGGCGGTCTACGCGTCGCCGCCACCTGATCCTGCCCCGGTGGATTCGGGGACACCTGGTCTGGCGACCCACGGCCATGTCCCCCTCCCGCCCTCCCATGACTCTCGATCCTGCCTTGTTTTGTTTATTTTGGACATCTGGGATCTGTCCGTAAGGGGGGGGCTCTGTCATGTCTGTGTTGATCTTATTTTTGTTTTGCTTGGTTTTTGGACACTTTTTAGTTCTTGTCTTCACTCCCTTGCTTTGTCACCATAGCAACCATTAGTTTCACCTGGTTCACATTGTCATGTCACGCACCTGTTCACGGTTAGTCACGCACCTGTTTTCACTTATCATGTCACTATATAAGCTTTTCTGTTTCTGTTGTTCGTCCTGGCGACATCACACCTTCTCCACACAAATTTATGCTCTGCACCTGTTTACCATAGTTCTTGTTTCATCTCATGCCAAGTAAGTTTTGATTTAATGTTTATAGTTTTTATGCCCAAGTGCATGTCTTTTGTTTCATAGTCTAGTTTTCTACTTCCGCATTTGTGCGCGCCTTTTGTTTGTACCTTTTTGTTTGAGTTAAAATTTTAAACATGTTCTCACCTGCACGCCACGTATGGTCCAATTCATTTGCACCACGGGAGAGCAAACCTCGCCAAAGACCAAGTCTTGACAGCTACGTTACATTTAAAGCAATAAGACTCTGTATGTGTCATCATGTCCTATCAAAATGATGGTATGATATTGTTGCCAAATGAGTCATTTACTGTCAGGACTCGGTCCTTGGCGTGGTTTGTTCTCCCAGAAGGCAACGGAAAATCGGCGCGTGCGAGACGTAAATTTAAATACATTTTAATTCAAACAAAAAAAAAAGTACAAACAAAAGGCGCTCACAGTGGAGGTAAAAACTTGACTATGACAAAACAAAAGACTTGCACAAAGGCAGAACTAGGACATAAAACAAACTCGCAAACTAAGGCTTGAATAAAGAAAACTTACTTGGAACCAGAACAGGACATGAAAAAGAACAGCATGGATCATGAGCGTGAACAGAGTGGCAGGAGTGAATGTGATGTCGCCAGGACGAACAACAGAAACAGAAAAGCTTATATAGTGACATGATCAGTGAAAACAGGTGCGTGACTCTAACCGTGAACAGGTGCGTGACATGACAATGTGAACCAGGTGAAACTAATGGTTGCTATGGTGACAAATAAAAGTGCACAAAAAGTCCAAAACCAAATCCAAACATGACTAAAACAAAACATAATCACAGACATGACAGAGCCCCCCCCTTACGGACAGATCCCAGATGTCCAAAACAAACAAAACAAGGCAGAATCGAGAGTCATGGGAGGGCGGGAGGGGGACATGGCGGTGGGTCGCCAGACCAGGTGTCCCCAAATCCACCGGGGCAGGATCAGGTGGCGGCGACGCGTAGACCGCCGCTGTACCTGACAAGGTGGGCGACCCGGGAATGGCCATATCCATGGCCGACGGACAGGTGGGCGCACTTGGCGTGGCGGCCGACCAGGTAGTGGCCACATCCGTGGCCGACGAGGAGGTTGGTGTACCTGGCGTGGCGGACGCCCATGGACTGGCCACATCCATGGCCGACGAGAAGGCAGGGGCTTCGTCGACGTGGCAGTCGCAGATGACGAAGCTTGGCGTGGTGCGTCGGGCGGCAAAGCTTGGCGTGGCGTGTCCTGGCAGCGTGGGTCTTGGTCTTGGCAGCGTGGGTCTTGGTGTTGGTCTTGGTGTTGGTCTTGGCAGTCTTGGTCTTGGCAGTCTTGGTGTTGGTCTTGGTAGTCTTGGTGTTGGTCTTGGCAGTCTTGGTGTTGGTCTTGGCAGTCTTGGTCTTGGGGTGGTGTGTCTTGGGGTGGTGTGTCTTGGTCTTGGCGTGGTGTGTCTTGGACTTGGCGTGAGGGGTCTTAGACTTGGCGTGAGGGGTCTTGGTCTTGGCTTGAGGGGTCTTGGACTTGGTCTTGGCTTGAGGGGTCTTGGACTTGGTCTTGGCTTGAGGGGTCTTGGACTTGGTCTTGGCTTGAGGGTTCTTGGCGTCGTGGAGCTGCGACTGGCGGCACTTGGCGTCGTGGAGCTGCGACTGGTGGCACTTGGCGTTGTGGAGCTGCGACTGGCGGCACTTGGCGTCGTGGAGCAGGTAGCGGAACTTGGCGTGGAGCTGCGACAGGTGCCTGGCGTGGAGCAGGTACTGGTGGCGCTTGGCGTGGTGGAGCTTGGCGTGGAGCTGGGCGTGGTGGAGGTGGCCTAGCTGGAGGCTGTGGCTTGGCAGGTCGAAAGACTGGTGGTGGGGGCCGTGCTGGTGGCTGTGGCTTGGCAGGTCGAAAGACAGGTGGTGGTGGCCGAGCTGGAGGCTGTGGCTTGGCATGGCGATGCTGAACCACCCCACCTGAACATTTCCCAGCCCTAGCCCCCCCCCCCCCCCAAGGAGCGGATCCCAGACGCGCTCCCCGCGGTCTGGAACCGTCTTTTGGGGTGGGTGGAGGGAGGTCAGGAGGGGGGCTAAATCCTCCCCTCTAAATTGTCCAAAATGTCTTTCCTTCCCCCCCACCTGGGCTTTTGTGGGTGGATAAAAAGAAAAATGTTGTGACGGGGGCGGGGTTTGAGTCTTGGGGGGCGGGACATGAAAACTGGGTGACTGTGATTGACAGGATCTAATTTGTAAAAACATGTCCTGATAATGTCTTATCATGTTTTTACAGTCTTTTGCTGGAGGTGAGTGATCAAAAGAAAAAGTATTGAAAAAAAAATTCCTGGTATGTGACGTCATCAGGGCGAAGCCAGGCTGGCTGCTGCTTGCTTCCGCCCGGAGGGGGAGGGGCTTGTGGGAGCGGCGTGTCCTGCCGGCTCGCGGAAGTCTTTCCTCGTCCTTGGCGACGCTTCCGGGACGGGAACGACGCGCTGATCGGCACCAGCTTGCCTCCATACCCCCACATCATCCCCCTGCGCTCCCAGAGGGAAAAGCGCAGCGTCTCGGTCTCCATGGCGCGCAGCACCTCCCAAGAAGCCTCATCCAAACTGTCCAACTTTCTTGCGGGAGAATTTTTCTGCTGGCGACATACTGTCAAGACTCGGTCCTTGGCGTGGTTTGTTCTCCCAGAAGGCAACGGAAAATTGGCGCGTGAGAGACGTGAATTTAAATACATTTTAATTCAAATTTAAAAAAAAGTACAAACAAAAGGCGCTCACAGTGGAGGTAAAAACTTGACTATGACAAAACAAAAGACTTGCACAAAGGCAGACCTAGGACATAAAACAAACTTGCAAACTAAGGCTTGAATAAAGAAAACTTACTTGGAACCAGAACAGGACATGAAAAAGAACAGCATGGATCATGAGCGTGAACAGAGTGGCAGGAGTGAATGTGATGTCGCCAGGACGAACAACAGAAACAGAAAAGCTTATATAGTGACATGATCAGTGAAAACAGGTGCGTGACTCTAACCGTGAACAGGTGCGTGACATGACAATGTGAACCAGGTGAAACTAATGGTTGCTATGGTGACAAATAAAAGTGCACAAAAAGTCCAAAACCAAATCCGAACATGACTAAAACAAAACATAATCACAGACATGACAGAGCCCCCCCCCTTACGGACAGATCCCAGATGTCCAAAACAAACAAAACAAGGCAGAATCGAGAGTCATGGGAGGGCGGGAGGGGGACATGGCGGTGGGTCGCCAGACCAGGTGTCCCCAAATCCACCGGGGCAGGATCAGGTGGCGGCGACGCGTAGACCGCCGCTGTACCTGACAAGGTGGGCGACCCGGGAATGGCCATATCCATGGCCGACGGACAGGTGGGCGCACTTGGCGTGGCGGCCGACCAGGTAGTGGCCACATCCGTGGCCGACGAGGAGGTTGGTGTACCTGGCGTGGCGGACGCCCATGGACTGGCCACATCCATGGCCGACGAGAAGGCAGGGGCTTCGTCGACGTGGCAGTCGCAGATGACGAAGCTTGGCGTGGTGCGTCGGGCGGAAAAGCTTGGCGTGGCGTGTCCTGGCAGCGTGGGTCTTGGTCTTGGCAGCGTGGGTCTTGGTGTTGGTCTTGGTGTTGGTCTTGGCAGTCTTGGTCTTGGCAGTCTTGGTGTTGGTCTTGGTAGTCTTGGTGTTGGTCTTGGCAGTCTTGGTGTTGGTCTTGGCAGTCTTGGTCTTGGGGTGGTGTGTCTTGGGGTGGTGTGTCTTGGTCTTGGCGTGGTGTGTCTTGGACTTGGCGTGAGGGGTCTTAGACTTGGCGTGAGGGGTCTTGGTCTTGGCTTGAGGGGTCTTGGACTTGGTCTTGGCTTGAGGGGTCTTGGACTTGGTCTTGGCTTGAGGGGTCTTGGACTTGGTCTTGGCTTGAGGGTTCTTGGCGTCGTGGAGCTGCGACTGGCGGCACTTGGCGTCGTGGAGCTGCGACTGGTGGCACTTGGCGTCGTGGAGCTGCGACTGGCGGCACTTGGCGTCGTGGAGCAGGTAGCGGAACTTGGCGTGGAGCTGCGACAGGTGCCTGGCGTGGAGCAGGTACTGGTGGCGCTTGGCGTGGTGGAGCTTGGCGTGGAGCTGGGCGTGGTGGAGGTGGCCTAGCTGGAGGCTGTGGCTTGGCAGGTCGAAAGACAGGTGGTGGTGGCCGAGCTGGAGGCTGTGGCTTGGCATGGCGATGCTGAACCACCCCACCTGAACATTTCCCAGCCCTAGCCCCCCCCCCCCCCAAGGAGCGGATCCCAGACGCGCTCCCCGCGGTCTGGAACCGTCTTTTGGGGTGGGTGGAGGGAGGTCAGGAGGGGGGCTAAATCCTCCCCTCTAAATTGTCCAAAATGTCTTTCCTTCCCCCCCACCTGGGCTTTTGTGGGTGGATAAAAAGAAAAATGTTGTGACGGGGGCGGGGTTTGAGTCTTGGGGGGCGGGACATGAAAACTGGGTGACTGTGATTGACAGGATCTAATTTGTAAAAACATGTCCTGATAATGTCTTATCATGTTTTTACAGTCTTTTGCTGGAGGTGAGTGATCAAAAGAAAAAGTATTGAAAAAAAAATTCCTGGTATGTGACGTCATCAGGGCGAAGCCAGGCTGGCTGCTGCTTGCTTCCGCCCGGAGGGGGAGGGGCTTGTGGGAGCGGCGTGTCCTGCCGGCTCGCGGAAGTCTTTCCTCGTCCTTGGCGACGCTTCCGGGACGGGAACGACGCGCTGATCGGCACCAGCTTGCCTCCATACCCCCACATCATCCCCCTGCGCTCCCAGAGGGAAAAGCGCAGCGTCTCGGTCTCCATGGCGCGCAGCACCTCCCAAGAAGCCTCATCCAAACTGTCCAACTTTCTTGCGGGAGAATTTTTCTGCTGGCGACATACTGTCAAGACTCGGTCCTTGGCGTGGTTTGTTCTCCCAGAAGGCAACGGAAAATTGGCGCGTGAGAGACGTGAATTTAAATACATTTTAATTCAAATTAAAAAAAAAGTACAAACAAAAGGCGCTCACAGTGGAGGTAAAAACTTGACTATGACAAAACAAAAGACTTGCACAAAGGCAGACCTAGGACATAAAACAAACTTGCAAACTAAGGCTTGAATAAAGAAAACTTACTTGGAACCAGAACAGGACATGAAAAAGAACAGCATGGATCATGAGCGTGAACAGAGTGGCAGGAGTGAATGTGATGTCGCCAGGACGAACAACAGAAACAGAAAAGCTTATATAGTGACATGATCAGTGAAAACAGGTGCGTGACTCTAACCGTGAACAGGTGCGTGACATGACAATGTGAACCAGGTGAAACTAATGGTTGCTATGGTGACAAATAAAAGTGCACAAAAAGTCCAAAACCAAATCCGAACATGACTAAAACAAAACATAATCACAGACATGACAGAGCCCCCCCCCTTACGGACAGATCCCAGATGTCCAAAACAAACAAAACAAGGCAGAATCGAGAGTCATGGGAGGGCGGGAGGGGGACATGGCGGTGGGTCGCCAGACCAGGTGTCCCCAAATCCACCGGGGCAGGATCAGGTGGCGGCGACGCGTAGACCGCCGCTGTACCTGACAAGGTGGGCGACCCGGGAATGGCCATATCCATGGCCGACGGACAGGTGGGCGCACTTGGCGTGGCGGCCGACCAGGTAGTGGCCACATCCGTGGCCGACGAGGAGGTTGGTGTACCTGGCGTGGCGGACGCCCATGGACTGGCCACATCCATGGCCGACGAGAAGGCAGGGGCTTCGTCGACGTGGCAGTCGCAGATGACGAAGCTTGGCGTGGTGCGTCGGGCGGAAAAGCTTGGCGTGGCGTGTCCTGGCAGCGTGGGTCTTGGTCTTGGCAGCGTGGGTCTTGGTGTTGGTCTTGGTGTTGGTCTTGGCAGTCTTGGTCTTGGCAGTCTTGGTGTTGGTCTTGGTAGTCTTGGTGTTGGTCTTGGCAGTCTTGGTGTTGGTCTTGGCAGTCTTGGTCTTGGGGTGGTGTGTCTTGGGGTGGTGTGTCTTGGTCTTGGCGTGGTGTGTCTTGGACTTGGCGTGAGGGGTCTTAGACTTGGCGTGAGGGGTCTTGGTCTTGGCTTGAGGGGTCTTGGACTTGGTCTTGGCTTGAGGGGTCTTGGACTTGGTCTTGGCTTGAGGGGTCTTGGACTTGGTCTTGGCTTGAGGGTTCTTGGCGTCGTGGAGCTGCGACTGGCGGCACTTGGCGTCGTGGAGCTGCGACTGGTGGCACTTGGCGTCGTGGAGCTGCGACTGGCGGCACTTGGCGTCGTGGAGCAGGTAGCGGAACTTGGCGTGGAGCTGCGACAGGTGCCTGGCGTGGAGCAGGTACTGGTGGCGCTTGGCGTGGTGGAGCTTGGCGTGGAGCTGGGCGTGGTGGAGGTGGCCTAGCTGGAGGCTGTGGCTTGGCAGGTCGAAAGACAGGTGGTGGTGGCCGAGCTGGAGGCTGTGGCTTGGCATGGCGATGCTGAACCACCCCACCTGAACATTTCCCAGCCCTAGCCCCCCCCCCCCCCCAAGGAGCGGATCCCAGACGCGCTCCCCGCGGTCTGGAACCGTCTTTTGGGGTGGGTGGAGGGAGGTCAGGAGGGGGGCTAAATCCTCCCCTCTAAATTGTCCAAAATGTCTTTCCTTCCCCCCCACCTGGGCTTTTGTGGGTGGATAAAAAGAAAAATGTTGTGACGGGGGCGGGGTTTGAGTCTTGGGGGGCGGGACATGAAAACTGGGTGACTGTGATTGACAGGATCTAATTTGTAAAAACATGTCCTGATAATGTCTTATCATGTTTTTACAGTCTTTTGCTGGAGGTGAGTGATCAAAAGAAAAAGTATTGAAAAAAAAATTCCTGGTATGTGACGTCATCAGGGCGAAGCCAGGCTGGCTGCTGCTTGCTTCCGCCCGGAGGGGGAGGGGCTTGTGGGAGCGGCGTGTCCTGCCGGCTCGCGGAAGTCTTTCCTCGTCCTTGGCGACGCTTCCGGGACGGGAACGACGCGCTGATCGGCACCAGCTTGCCTCCATACCCCCACATCATCCCCCTGCGCTCCCAGAGGGAAAAGCGCAGCGTCTCGGTCTCCATGGCGCGCAGCACCTCCCAAGAAGCCTCATCCAAACTGTCCAACTTTCTTGCGGGAGAATTTTTCTGCTGGCGACATACTGTCAAGACTCGGTCCTTGGCGTGGTTTGTTCTCCCAGAAGGCAACGGAAAATTGGCGCGTGAGAGACGTGAATTTAAATACATTTTAATTCAAATTAAAAAAAAAGTACAAACAAAAGGCGCTCACAGTGGAGGTAAAAACTTGACTATGACAAAACAAAAGACTTGCACAAAGGCAGACCTAGGACATAAAACAAACTTGCAAACTAAGGCTTGAATAAAGAAAACTTACTTGGAACCAGAACAGGACATGAAAAAGAACAGCATGGATCATGAGCGTGAACAGAGTGGCAGGAGTGAATGTGATGTCGCCAGGACGAACAACAGAAACAGAAAAGCTTATATAGTGACATGATCAGTGAAAACAGGTGCGTGACTCTAACCGTGAACAGGTGCGTGACATGACAATGTGAACCAGGTGAAACTAATGGTTGCTATGGTGACAAATAAAAGTGCACAAAAAGTCCAAAACCAAATCCGAACATGACTAAAACAAAACATAATCACAGACATGACATTTACACAGAAAAATTCCTTAAAATGTTTATCAACACACCTTAATTGTTACAAACGGTGTCTGTAACACAGCAGTAAAACGGCTGATCAAACAAAACAAAAGTCATCGTCATGGACCCACTAGCTGCGGAAGCTTGCTCTGCAATCAGTTAAACAGACTCAATAACTCTACGGTGGCATCTTGGCAAATTTACTGAGGAATTTGTGAAACTGAAACAATACAAAAATAATGCCATTGTACTTTTGTAAGTTAATAATACTAACACAGTCACTCGTAAACGTGTTAACTTATTAGCAAATGCTAACGACGCTAGCATCATTACATTACGATAGCACGTACAAATATGCATGAAAACACTCCCACAGACTTGATGCATGTGGCAGTTTAGTAAGTATAAACCGTTTTAGCTATATTGTAAAACTTAAAAAAGTTTCTTGGAGTGATGTATGAAGAATCCATATGAGTAAAAACGCTATGGATGTCCAGAAGACTATACAGCATTCTATTTCCAGTTAAAAGCTCCGTCTAAACAGCTCTACAGCACATGCAGTGAGCAAACTTGTTCAGAAGCAACGCCATAGCACAAACACTAAGACACCTTCTCAGTGTAAATGCTTTTTTCATTATTCTTTTTAAACTATTTTTTTATGGCCGTCAGCGAAGAAAAATGGATAAATTAGCCACACTGTCTTATAAGCCGCAGGGTTCAAAGCGTAGGAGAAAAGTAGTGGCTTATAGGCCGGAATTTAAGATAGTTATTTTGCACGTAAGCAAAATAAACATTGATAGACCCCCTTTTTTAAAGGTTTTATAAATAATATGCTAAAAACTTAGTTTGAACCGCCTTCACACATAATGTCACAAGTTCTCAGACCTGGACAAAATAACATAAGTCTTGAAAAATAGAAAATATTCCAATGGTTGGAATCTGCACTTTTGAGTGATATACTGGTTATTATGGTAATCATATGGACTATGTCACAGCAACTCCATGCAGACGAGGCACGTAGCAGAGTGGAAGTGGGGATTGTTTACAGAGCAGCCAGCGCGAGACGTGAGTGTCAGGGACAGACTCTCAAGCAGATTTCCACAACAAAGTTATGCAGAAAAGTGATATTATTTTTTACTCTTTTGCCTTGTTTGTTGCATTTTTGTTGTATTTTGCTTTGTTTGTGTTGATCAAAGAGGTTGTCTTAGAAATAACATACGGAGCAATGTTCATATGTTTATAATACTCAGTGTGTAATTGTTCATAGTTATTTTTGTAAATCCCACATTCTTTATTTTTATGTACATTCTGGTTGTCTTGATCCGTAAAAAAACAAAACAGTAGAGTTCCATTTCCTGTGGGACCCTCGGTCCACTCCATAGCGTGGGAAAATGTATCTGTCTTCAGTTACTGTTGAGCCGCGAGCAGAAATGGACAAAGAAATTAGATTGTTACTGTAACTGCTTTAGTAAATTGGGATAAAAGCTCAGCAGAAAGAAAAAATGGTAGGCAGGAAGTCGAGTCTGTTGTCAAGACACTTCTTCTCAAGTCAATCACACACTTCTGGCTTCAAAATAAAAGTGAAGTGAAATGGTAGTACATCATTTGCCTGGCTGAAATATTGTGTTAATTATTTTACAACATGTTCTGGTTTATAGTTCGCAATTACAGAATGTTTAGCAGGCTGAATATTACATTGTAATAATAAATAGAGAAGGTTAAAACATTGTCATGTAGCGTTATGAATACCATCAACTTTACTTTACATCATGTAATGTACAGAATATCAGAAGCATCTATTCAGGTAGAAATATCACATATTACGTTACCAAGCATTTTAGACAATCAAACTATGATCGTAACAACCTTCATTTTGTGTCATTAATGCGTGAAACTGGTAGCTAAACACAGAAGTGTAGCTCCTCTCCTCTGAGTGCAAGTGCTCCTACTGAAGAAACTGAAATTCTGTCCTGGTTTTGTTTGACCCTGGAAGAGATTCTTTTCAACGGAAAACCCAAAAACCTCAATATGCCGTATGCAGTTATAGTTCTTTTTAATATAACATTGGTACATTTGTATTTCCTAAGAGCTTCCCACGACGCAAACACTAAAATGGAAAAAAAGCAACAGGAGTACAAGCATCTCCGCACGAGGCTAAAAGGTTATGTTTCGTTTCTGACTGTTAAATTATTTCGCATGGAGCTTGACATTTGGGCTGCGAGCCTAGCGGAGGTCCGGGGCCCGGGATCACCTGGGGGAGCGACGTGGGTGGAGCGATGAATGATGGATGACGGCAGAAGAAAAGCGAGCTGCAAGAGGAATGAGGCGGTAAAAAGCGGCCATGAATCAAAGATTACGGCTGGTGACCTGAGTGTGTGTAGAGCTCTGATGTCGGATTTTTGATGAAAATCTTCACTTTCTGACAAGATGGAATAAAAATGGATCCTCTTTATCATTTTGGATATACAATGTGAAGATGTTGTCATGTGACTCATGGGGTGTACCCATTTTTATTTTCGCTTCTCCTCCTGCAAGGCTGCACACAAAAAGGGTGAAAATTGGTCAAACATGCACCTTACTATGTTTCCTGTGCTATCATTTTCAAAGGAAATTCACCAGATTGTGACGCTGTTGTCAAACCCCATAAGTCGATCTGGCTTGAAATTTCCCACACACTTCTGCAAAACAACCCAGTAAAACTTTGTGATGTTTGCCCAAATCACCACCAAATTGTATCCACCATTTTAAGGGTGGATCAACTTTGGGCCTGCGTGTGTCAACTTTGACTAAGATTGGTTTAAAAACATGGCTGCCATCAAGCAAAACGTCACCTAACAAGTCATTGACCATTTTTCAGTCCCTCCAGGAATTAACTTTTTTTTGTGACTACAAAATGCCCAAATTCACGGCAGCTTTTTCAGAAAGTTATTTTTTTCCAATTACTTTGAAACAACTTTTTCTAAATTAATTTGTCATCTATGTTTTAAGTGTTCCTTAACCTCAAAAAGCACATGATATATGCATATATACAGTATATATATATATATATATATATATATATATATATATATATATATATATATATATATGTATATATATATATATATATATATATATATACATATATATATATATATATATATATATATATATATATATATACATATATATATATATATATATATATATATATATATATATATATATATATATATATATATATATATATATATGTATATGTATATATATATATATATATATATATATATATATATATATATATATATATATATATATATATGTATATATGCATATATGTGTATATATACTGTATATACAGTATATGTGTACATATGTATATGTATGTATATATATATACAGTATGTATATGTATATATATGTATGTATATATGTGTGTGTATATACATATATATGTATATATATAATATATATATATATGTATATATATATTATATATATATATATATATATATATATATATATATATATATATATATATATATATATATATATATATATATATATATATATATATATATGTATACACTACCGTTCAAAAGTTTGGGGTCACATTGAAATGTCCTTATTTTTGAAGGAAAAGCACTGTACTTTTCAATGAAGATAACTTTAAACTAGTCTTAACTTTAAAGAAATACACTCTATACATTGCTAATGTGGTAAATGACTATTCTAGCTGCAAATGTCTGGTTTTTGGTGCAATATCTACATAGGTGTATAGAGACCTATTTCCAGCAACTATCACTCCAGTGTTCTAATGGTACAATGTGTTTGCTCATTGGCTCAGAAGGCTAATTGATGATTAGAAAACCGTTGTGCAATCATGTTCACACATCTGAAAACAGTTTAGCTCGTTACGGAAGCTACAAAACTGACCTTCCTTTGAGCAGATTGAGTTTCTGGAGCCTCACATTTCTGGGGTCAATTAAACGCTCAAAATGGTCAGAAAAAGAGAACTTTTATCTGAAACTCGTCAGTCTATTCTTGTTCTTAGAAATTAAGGCTATTTCACAAAATTGTTTCGATGATCCCAAACTTTTGAACGGTAGTGTATATGTATGTATATATATACATATATATATATATATATATATATATATATATATATATATATATATACTGTATATATATATGCATATGCATTTGTATATATGTGTATATATACTGTATATATATGTATACATATGTATATGTATGTATATATATATATATATATATGTATATATATGCATATGTATATATGTATGTATATATGTTTGTGTATATATATATATATATATATATACACACATATACATATATATATGTATATATATATGTATATATATGCATATGTATATATGTATGTATATATGTTTGTGTATATACTGTATATATATATGTTTGTGTATATACTGTATATATATATATACAGTATATATTTATATGTGTATACTGTATATATATATATATATATATATATATATATATATATATATATATATATATATATATATATATATATATATATATATATATATATATATATATATTCAGAGCACGATGATGTCACGTTATCGATGGGAAAATGCATTTTTAGACAATATGATTGCCTGAGCGTCTAGGAGACACCGAGAGTAACAAGTGTTAGAAAATGGATTAAAAAGGACAGATTTAAAAAAAAAATAAAAATTTTTCCAAAAATAACATCTGTTTTTTTTTTTTTTTTTTTTTTTAACTTGGGACTTCCCGCGGGCCGGATCCGGGGACCCTTGGTTTAAGCAATAGTTGATATACTGTTTAACAAATATATGTATTAATTAACAGTGGCCAAAATGATGCTGATTGGCCAAAATGTGCGGGGAAGTTGTGGGCATTGGACAAAGCCGCAGGGCCATGTGTAATTTGCAAGGATTGGTAAAATTTTCGTGAATTGCCGTGGTCACATGACACTGCGTAATTCCGGGGTCAAAGTCCACTGTCCACCGAACTTGTCCCAACATGCCTTTATGGACCTTGCTTATGATGCAGGAGCATGCAAGGACATGATAAATTAGACACTCAGAGGGACAATAATGGCATAAGGTGCCCGGGTCGGCTCGGGTAAACAAGAGTCGTCAAACGAGCCTTTCCTGTAAAGGTTCATCTGTGGAGATGCTTTGATAATTATATTTAACAGTCATAAGGCGTCAACGCACACCACCCAGGTGCCATCGCTACGTGAGCCTTGTCGCTCTACCCGGGTCGCCGGCCTCCTCCGCGCACACACCCTGTGCGCCCGATGGCGGCGCCAAGGCACTAAGCAGGTGTAAAATGACAACGTGATCCAAGCTCCCACAGAGCACATCTGATGCTAACTCTAAATGCAGCAATTACCACCCGCCGTCTCAGCTGCAGTTGGTTCATTATTTAGTTCAACAAAAAACATTACGGGCGGGCGGCGGCATGATTATGACGAGGGAGGAGAGAGACTCCCTGGGCGGCTGGCAGGCGTTCTCAATGTTGGGCGGCTGGCAGGCGTTCTCAATGTTGGTCTCACGCTGTGGTCTCTTTTTCTTGGGGTTTGATATACATTCCGTCTTCCTGCGGTGTAATTCAGAAGCACTCTCTTGAACGTTGTCATTATTAAGTCAGCATATAACAGCCACTTTTTAAGACATGAGCAATACCCATTTTAGAAGACAAGTGAAACAACATCGAGTAGATGTTGTGCAATCATCTGCTTTCACTGGTACGCATTTATGTAGTAACTTAAATACAAAACCCAAAACCAGTGAAGTTGGCACGTTGTGTAATTCGTAAATAAAACAGAATACAATGATTTGCAAATCCTTTTCAACTTATATTCAATTGAATAGACTGCAAAGACAAGATACTAAATGTTCGAACTGAGAAACTATTTTTTTTTGCAAATAATCATTAACTTTGAATTTAATGGCAGCAACACATTGCAAAAAAAGGTGGCACATTTTTACCACTGTGTTACATGGCCTTTCCTTTTAACAACACTCAGTAAACGTTTGGGAACGGAGGAGACCAATTTTTGAAGCTTTTCAGGTGGAATTCTTTCCCATTCTTGCTTGATGTACAGTTTAAGTTGTTCAACAGTCTGTTGTGGTATTTTAGGCTTCATAATGCGCCACACATTTTCAATGGGAGATAGGTCTGGACTACAGGCAGGCCAGTCTAGTACCCGCACTCTTTTACTATGAAGCCACGCTTGGCATTGTTTTTGCTGAAATAAGCAGGGGCGTCCATGATAACGTTGCTTGGATGGGAACATATGTTGCTCCAAAACCTGTATGTACCTTTCAGCATTAATGGTGCCTTCACAGATGTGTAAGTTACCCATGCATTGGGCAATAATACACCCCCATACCATCACAGATGCTGGCTTTTAAACTTTGCACCTATAACAATCCAGATGGTTCTTTTCCTCTTTGGTCCGGAGGACACGACGTCCACAGTTTCCAAAAACAATTTGAAATGTGGACTCGTCAGACCACAGAACACTTTTCCACTTTGCATCAGTCCATCTTAGATTAGTTTGGGCCCAACGAAGCCGGCGGCGTTTCTGGGTGTTGTTGATAAATGGCTTTCGCTTTGCGTAGTATAGTTTTAACTTGCACTTACAGATGTAGCGACAAACTGTAGTTACTGACAGTGGTTTTCTGAAGTGTTCCTGCGCCCATGTGGTGATATCCTTTACACACTGATGTCGCTTTTTGATGCAGTACCGCCTGAGGGATCGAAGGTCACAGGCATTCAATGTTGGTTTTCAGCCTTGCTGCTTACGTGCAGTGATTTTTTTATATTCTCTGAACTTTTTGATGATATTACGGACCGTAGATGGTGAAATCCCTAAATACCTTGCAATAGTTGGTTGAGAAATGTTGTTCTTAAACAATTTTCTCACGCATTTGTTCACAAAGTGGTGACCCTCGCCCAGGGGCCTCAGACACGCGGCCCGCGCGCCAATTGCGGCCCGCGAGACGTTATTTTGCGGCCCGCACCTTAATATGAAAATTTAATGTTAGTGCGACCCGCAAGTTTTATATGAATGGCGCTTGACAGCGTCATACTTGCCAACCCTTCCGGGAGGCTCCCGAATTTCAGGGCAACCATTTTCTCTAATGTCTGCCGATTTTCACCCAAACAACAATATTAAGGGTGTGCCGTGATGGCGCTGCCTTTAGCGCCCTCTACAACCTGTACAAACAGCGTGCCAGCCCAGTCACATGTTGTATGAGGCTTCTGCAGACACACGTAAGTGACTGCAAGACATACTTGATCAACAGCCATACAGGTCACACTGAGGGTGTCCGTATAAACAAGTTTAACACTGTTACAAATATGCGCCACACTGTGAACCCACACCAAACAAGAAAGACAAACACATTTCGGGAGAACATCCGCACCGTAACACAACATAAACACAACAGAACAAATATCCAGAATCCCATGCAGCCCTAACTCTTCCGGGCTGCTATATACACCCCCCGCTACCACCAAACCCCGCCCCCCCAAACCTTCCCCCCCAACACATCACCCCTCCTCACCCCCCCTCCTCACCCCTCCGTGCGTCGGTTGAAGTGGACGGGGTCTGGGGGGGGGGGGGGTTTGGTGGTAGCGGGGGTGTATATTGCAGCCCGGAAGAGTTAGGGCTGCAAGGTGTTCTGGGTATTTGTTCTGTTGTGTTTATGTTGTGTTACGGTGCGGATGTTCTCCCGAAATGTGTTTGTCATTCTTGTTTGGTTGGGTTCACAGTGTGGCGCATAATTGTAACAGTGTTAAACTTGTTTATACGGCCACCCTCAGTGTGACCTGTATGGCTGTTGGTCAAGTATGTCTTGCAGTCACTTACGCGTGTCTGCAGAATCCTCATACAACATGTGACTGGGACGGCACACTGTTTGTATGGTGAAAAAGCGGATGCGACGACAAGTTGTAGAGGACGTTAAAGGTAGTGCTTTCACGGCACGCCCTTAATGTTGTCCGGGTGAAAATCGGGACAAATTCGGGAGAATGGTTGCCCCGGGAGATTGTCGGGAGGGGCACTGAAATTCGGGAGTCTCCCGGAAAAATCGGGAGGGTTGGCAAGTATGTTGCTAGGGCGGGATAGCCATTCAAAGAAGGTGAATTCATTAGAAAGTGCATGTTAGATTTTTTTAAGAAATCTTTTCTTGCGGCCCAGCCTCACCCAGTTTCTGCATCCAGTGGCCCACAGGTAAATTGAGTTTGAGACCCCTGCCCTCGCCCTATCCTTGTTTGGGAATGACTGAGCATTTCATGGAAGCTGCTTTTATACTGTTGCGTCTGACCAGTCTTCCTCTCAGGGAATAAAAGTCACTGGTCAATCCCAAGTTCTTTCGGATGACATATATGTTGAGTAAGAAGGACCATCAAGACAGAATAGGAATATCATCAAGTTTTACTAAAGCTTTAGGAGACCACCCTTACAATGCGGTAATACCAGCATCCAGAAGCGGTCTGAAAATCAAACGGGAAGAGACAACTTATTGAATACGAAAACAGCCCCCACCCTGCCCAGAAAGGAATACAGCCTAATTGTTCTAGTACTGATAAGGTAAAAAGGGAGTATGTCATACTCCCACATTCCAACGCCTTCAAGGTAAAGCACAGAGTTTACTTGTGGACATAAGATACAAGCATAAAGAGTACACATGGGAAAATATTAGCTACTTTAAACATGACTATGAATAAAGAAAGAACTCTAAAACTATATATGCATTCACCACAATACCCAATCATGGCACCCACCTGTTCCTAATTAGCCTGTTCACCTGTGGGATGTTCCGAGTGTTTGATGAGCATTCCTAAACTTTTTCAGTGTTTTTTGCCATTTGTGCCAGCTTTTATGAAACATGTTGCAAGCATCAAATTCCAAATGAGCTAATATTTGCAAAAAATAACCAAGTTTTCCAGTTCGAACGTTAAGTATCTTGTCTATCTTGTCTATTCAATTGAATACAGGTTGAAAAGGATTTGAAAATCAGTGTATTTTGTTTTTATTTACGATTTACACAACGTGCCAACTTCACTGTGTCACGTGGGGGTCGCATATTTATGCGGGATCGTTCCTCCAATGCAACACAAACACTCCGGACAAAAACGTGAAGGTAAGAGATGGTTTAATTAACATAAATCATAGCCAAACAGAAAACAAGCAAAAGAAAAGCGTGCCGAACGCACGGGAAGCTAAGGCTAACACTAGCACAAGAGTCTGGAACAAGAATACAGAAAACGTGACTGATGCTTACCGCAAAAAAGGAGAACAGGACGAGTGTACAAAAAGGCAGGTTTAAATAGTGTCAGTGATGGCAAACAGGTGCGCGTCGGGAACACAAGTGGCAGGTGAAAATAATAAGTAACCATGGTGACAAAACAAACTCACAGGTGCACAAGCAATAACAAAAGGAGTCCAAAACTATCAGAAAACACAAAAACATGATCCGGCCCACGGATCATGACAGTACCCCCTCCTCAAGGACAGATACAAGATGTCCAAAAAAAAACAAAAAAAACCAAGCAGGGTCAAAAGTCACGGGCGGGCGGAGGGAGGACTTGGAGGTGGATCGCCAAGCCAAGTGTCCCCGAATCCACCGAGGCAAAGTCAAGTGGCGGCGGCGAGTGGAACGCCGCTGCAGCCGGCGAGGAGGGCGACCAGGGAATGGCCACATTCGTGGCCGACGGGGAGGTGGGCGCACTTGGCGAGGCGGACGACCACGGAGCGGCCACATCCGTGGTCGACGGGGAGGTGGGCGCGTCGGCGCCGTCATGGCAGGCTTGGACGCAGTGGACAAGGCAGGCGTGGTAGCAGGTACAGGCGGCGAGACAGGCGTGGTAGCAGGTACAGGCAGCGAGTCAGGCGTGGTAGCAGGTACAGGCAGCGAGTCAGGCGCGGTAGCAGGTACAGGCGGCGAGTCAGGCGCGGTAGCAGGTACAGGCGGCGAGTCAGGCGTGGTAGCAGGTACAGGTGGCGAGTCAGGCGTGGTAGCAGGTACAGGCGGCGAGTCAGGCGTGGTAGCAGGTACAGGCGGCGAGTCTGGCGTGGTTGCAGGAGCAGGCGGCGAGTCTGGCGTGGTTGCAGGAGCAGGCGGCGAGTCTGGCGTGGTTGCAGGAGCAGGCGGCGAGTCTGGCGTGGTTGCAGGAGCAGGCCGCGAGTCTGGCGTGGTTGCAGGAGCAGGTACCGGTGTCTGGCGTGGAGCAGGTACCGGTGTAGGTACCGGTGTCTGGCGTGGAGCAGGTACCGGTGCAGGTACCGGTGCCAGCCGAGGAGTAGGCGCAGGTGCCAGCCGAGGAGCAGGCGCAGGTGCCAGCCGAGGAGCAGGCGCAGGTGCCAGCCGAGGAGCAGGCGCAAGTGCCAGCCGAGGAGCAGGTACAGGTGTCAGAGATGGTGGCGTCTGCAGGCCCACCGGAGATGATGGTGGCGTCTGCAGGCCCACCCGGGCAGAGGTTAGCCATGAGCATGGCGGAGGTGGTCTAGCCGGCGGTAGCGGCTTAGCATGCCGAAGGACTGGTGGTGGAGGACGGGCTGGAGGTTGCTGCTTGGCAGGCCGAAAGACTGGTGGTGGCGGCCGGGATGGAGTTTGCTGCCTGGTTGGGCGCAGCTGAGGCACCCCACCAGCACAGCTCCCGGCCCCAGCCCCCCCCTCAGGGGGCGGATACCAGACGCGCTCCTGGTCTGGAACAGTCTTTAAGGGTGGGCGGCGGGAGGTCAGGAGGGGGGTAGAAGCCTCCCCTTTAAATTGTCCAAATTGTCTTTTTGTATTCCCCACCTGATTTTGTGTGGGTGAACAAAAAGAAAATGTCCGTGACTTGGGCGGGGCTTGAATTTTCGAGAGCGAAACAGAATTAGCAAAAAAAAATTCTTGGCCCATGACGTCATCAGCAGGCGGTGGCGTGACGTCATCAGCCCCGGTCTCCTGCAGCTGACTGGAAGCCCAATCCATGAACTGCTTGGCAAAATCCTGAATCGGATTACCTAATTTTGGCGGCGAGGAATTCTGGTCTGGCTGCCACTTGCTTCGGTCCGAGGGAGGAGCTTGCGGGAGTGACGCGATCTGACGGCGAGGCGAAGCCCTTCTGGACGGCTTCCGCCTTTGCCGGTGCGTCCGGTACTGCGGTGGCGCGACAATGTCCTCGGGCCACACGGAGTTGAGTGGGATCAACTTTCCATTAGGACCCCACATCAGGTCCTGGCGCTCCAAGGGGGAATAGCGGAGAGTCTCCGCCTCCATTGCCTCCAAATCTAACCACATACCTAAATCCAGCTCCTGGAAGTTCGTGGCGGAAGAACTGTATGCTGTTCTCCTTCTGCCACGTGGGGGTCGCATATTTATGCGGGATCGTTCCTCCAATGCAACACGAACACTCCGGACAAAAACGTGAAGGTAAGAGATGGTTTAATTAACATAAATCATAGCCAAACAGAAAACAAGCAAAAGAAAAGTGTGCCGAACGCACGGGAAGCTAAGGCTAACACTAGCACAAGAGTCTGGAACAAGAATACAGAAAACGTGACTGATGCTTACCGCAAACAAGGAGAACAGGACGAGTGAACAAAAAGGCAGGTTTAAATAGTGTCAGTGATGGCAAACAGGTGCGCGTCGGGAACACAAGTGGCAGGTGAAAATAATAAGTAACCATGGTGACGAAACAAACTCACAGGTGCACAAGCAATAACAAAAGGAGTCCAAAACTAACAGAAAACACAAAAACATGATCCGGCCCACGGATCATGACACACTGGTTTTGGGTTGTGTAGAAAGGGTTTGATGGCGCTATCTGCAGGGCAAATAGAGTGCTGTAAGAGGGCGCTGTCCCACAGGTCAATTCACTCAACAGATGTTTTGACGAGACGTGATGTTGTGCACCTGCACGTTTTTTACGTACACTTGAACCCAAAAATTTACGAACTCAATTGCTTCTTGAACATGGTTTGTAAACTGAAAAGTTTGTATAGTGAAGCTGAGTTCCCCATAAGAATCAATGTAAACATGAATAATTGGTACCAGCCTCAACAAAAGTCCCTATTTTAGCCAAAAAAAACCCTGCACATTTTGAAGACATTAATGTAAAAGTACAGTTTACCGGAAAGTACTTACAGCACTTCACTCTTTCCACATTTTGTTATGTTACAGCCTTATTCCAAAAATTTAATAAATTTACGTTTGTCCTCAAAATTCTACACACAATACCCCATAATGGCAATATAAAAAATATTTTTAAAATTTTGCAAATTTATAAAAAATAAATAAGTAAACACATGTAAACACAAACACAAAAATAAATAAGTAACACATGTACATAAGTATTTACAGCCTTTGCTCAATACTTTGTTGGTGCAGCTTTGGCAGGAATTACAGCCTAAAGTATTTTCTGAATACGATGTCACAAGCTTGGCAGACCTATCTCAAAAACACTAATATTCATTATTTTAGCATGAATAAATAACTATAAGCAGCTATCTTATAGATGGAAGTTAACTGCCTTGTTAAGGTGTTTGAGCTTAATGGAGTTCATTTATGCGTGCACTTGAACAACACTTTATTCGAGTTCGCTCATCAACGTCCTCTCTCCGAGGATACTTTATTTTCTTCTTCTTCTGTTGAACACACAACTGCTGCGGTGTTAAACACTACACAGCACCAGAGCGCCCCAAGTGGAGAACATGCGCTACAACATCCAACCTCTACAATAAACACACAGAGTAAGAGCGCAGATATATACAATCTTAACACCCCCACTCGCTATTAGCTCACTGTGTTAAATCAATTTGTAAACAATATTTAAGAACATATTCCATCATCCTGTTTTGTTAGGATTCCTCCTTCTAGTCTTTATCCCAAAATGCCAAACATATTCTGTGAAAAACATTTCAACTTATGTTTAGTAGCTGGTTTTGTCAGGATATCAGCAACCATTTGTTCTGTAGGGCAATATTCCAGTAATACCCTACCAGTAGCAACAATGTCTCTTATGAAGTGGTATTTCACATCAATGTGTTTGCATCTTTGTCTGTTAACAGGATTTTTAGTGAGTGCAATCGTACCTTGGTTATCTTCGTACACTTTTGTTGTAACATATTGATAGTTATCAAGTCCTTTTAGTAGCTGTTCAATGTAAAGACACTCCTGTATAGCTGAAGCTAACGAAATGTACTCTGCTTCACAGGTAGAAAGAGCTACTGTTGGTTGTTTTCTTGTCTTCCATGAAATGAATGAACTGCCTTCACACAAAGTTGCACAATAGCCTGATGTGCTACGTCTGTCTGTTTCATTTGATGCCCAACTTGCATCACAGTAAACTGTCAGACCGAGTCTTTCAGTTACATTCTTCTTAAAGTTAAGTCCTTGTTCTGATGTACCTTTTAGGTATCTGAATACATGTTTCACTGTATTCCAATGTTCCATAGTAGGTTCATTAAAGTGTTGAGATAGTTTACTCACAACAAAGCTTATGTCAGGTCGAGTGCATGTGGATAAGTAAATTAAACTTCCCACTGCTTCTCTGTACTGTCTTGGTTGTTTCAACTTTTCAGCATTTTCTGCATAATCAAGTTTTGGTTCATAAGGAGTTTCTCTTGGTTTACAATTTTCCATATCAAACCTTTGTAAAACCTTTTTCATATATCTCTCTTGTGACATTTTGACTAGTCCATTTGTTTGTTCAAAGTCTATTCCTAAGAAATGTTTTAGGATTCCCAAATCCTTCATTTTGAATCTCTGAGTTAACATTCTTTTTACATCCTGCATTGATTTTTCACTTGAAGCAGCTAAAATAAGGTAATCTACCCAAATAATAAGTATTACCTTTTGACCAAATTTTTCTCTTGTATACACACACTGATCTGCTTCATTTTGCACAAAGTCATTTTCACATAAATGGGTGTGTAACACTGTATTCCAGTTTCTGCCCGACTGTTTGAGTCCATACAATGATTTGTTCAGTTTACATACCAGTTTTTCACCAGTGTTAGAGTTTTTCTCGTATCCTTGTGGTTGTTCTAAATAGATTTCACAGTCGATGGGTGCGTGCAGATACGCGGTCTTCACGTCCATCTGATGTAAGATTAGTTCCTCCTGTGCCGCCTTCTGCATGAGAATCCTTACACTTAACATGTCAGCTGTCGGTGAAAACGTCTCTTCGTAATCAGTTCCTGCTTTCTGGTCGTATCCTTTAGCAACAAATCTCGCCTTATATTTATCAGATCCATCTGTGTCAGTTTTGAGTGCATAAACCCACTTCGCTTTTAAAGCTCGCTTACCTGGTGGTAAGTCAGTCAACTGGAATGTGTCATTTTCCACAAGTGAGTTCATCTCCTCATCCATGGCGTTTTTCCAGTGCATTGACTTGGATGATAAAACGGCCTGATAAGTTTCTGGAATGTCACAAACTGCTCGATAACAGAAATCAACACATGTTTGTAATCTGTCCAATGAATCATCAGTCTCAAAATCTTGTAGATAAACTGGCTTTTGTTTTATCCTGAATGGATTCTTTCTGATTTCTGTTTCGGCATTTGCCGCTGACTGTTCCACATCTTCCTGCTCATTTAAATCCTCAGTTTTGTTTTCAGGTTGAACTCTGTCCTCATCCTTCTGGTCACTGTCACAGACTGCATTGTCTCTGTTTCCAATGCGTATGGCTCTAAAGTTTGTGTCTCTCTTTCTACACTTGTTTTGGTTGCGAATGTCACCAATCTGATCTTTTGGACCTTCTCCATTTCTGGATAATATACAAGGAAGGCTGGGCTGTATTTATCATAGCCTATGAAAATGCCCTGCTCACTTTTGGAGTCTAGTTTTCCTTTTCCTTGTTTGTAACCAAAACATGTAGACCCAAACTTTTGCATTTGTGACACATTTGGTACTTTTCCTGTAAGTAACTCATATGCTGTTTTCTTTGTCCGTCTATTGTAACACCTGTTTCTAACATGAGCTGCTGTTTGAATGGCATAGTTCCACAAATAGTTTGGTAGTTTGCTTTCTATCAGTAAGCATCTAGCCATGTCAAACAGTGTTCGCCATCCTCTCTCTGCTGTGCCATTTTGGTGTGGCGAATAAGGCGCTGACGTCCCATGTCTTATTTTGTTCTTTGTTAGTAACATTTGGAACTCTCTGTTTGTAAACTCAGTGCCGTTGTCTGAACGTATACACTTCACATCTCCATAGGGTGCTACATCTGCTAAGAACTTTTCTGTTGCAGCAACTGCATCACTTTTTGACTTAAGGAAATATACTAATACAGCACCTGAATAGTCATCTGTGAAACATTGTGCGTATTTGTGTCCTTCTATGCTCTCAGTTTTCATTGGGCCTGCTAGGTCTGTATGGATTAACTCCAGGGGTTTATTTGCTTTAGCATCTAGCTCCCTATTTCTCGTTTGGGTAAACGTGCCTTTTGTACATATTTCACACATCTGATCTGGCTTAACAACATTTCCCTTAATTACCATACCTTTGACCACAGTTTGGAGTTTGATTACATCGTCATAGTTGCAGTGCCCTAGAATCTTGTGCCATGTTTGTACGTTATGACAAACTTTACACTGATCTTCATTTGCATCAACAGTTGGTAGATAATATAACTTCTCATGTTCGTTTATTCTAAATCTGTTA
Source organism: Entelurus aequoreus (assembly GCF_033978785.1). Lineage (NCBI taxonomy): Eukaryota > Metazoa > Chordata > Actinopteri > Syngnathiformes > Syngnathidae > Entelurus > Entelurus aequoreus. The sequence goes on from NC_084745.1 coordinate 38,051,261, forward strand.
CTATCTTTAGTGATCATGTGGCTCTTTCCTTTCTTGAAAGTTATGGTTGCTCCTCCGTCGGCTGCTCTCGCCACTGAAAATATGTTGTGGGGATATGTGTCGTCCATCGCTGTCCACTAGGTGTATCGTCGCTGTTCCTCTTCCTTGGGCCATTCCACTGCATCTTGTCCCATCAGCTAGTTCCACTGAATGAGTCTCTGGTTGAAAAGTGTTGTCAAAGCTTGTAAAGTTATTTACATCATTTACAATGTGGGATGTCGCTCCTGCATCCACCATAATGCCTTTCATCTTTATTTTGGGTGCTGACTCACTTTCTTCTTGTGCTGCTTTGAAGAGGTAATCACCGGATTGTTCATCAGTAACCTTTCTGACGTTGTCTCGTTTATCTTTCTTTTTGCATATGGCTTCTTGGTGTGTGTGGCTCTTACAAAAGTTGCACCACACTTTTCGGATACAATTTCTTGCTCCGTGTCCTTTTAATCCACATTTGAAACATGTCAGATCTCCATCTTCACTTCTACTTTGAGTGCTGCTGGTGTACTTCTTCTGGATATTTCTATCCTGTCTTGTGAACGTTTTCATCACATTGTCTGTTGGCTCAGCAGTACTAATTTTCTCTGACTCTTTTTAAATACGTAATCTTCTTTTGAAATCTGCAAATGTCACATTGTCTTCGTTTTGTGTTACATGTACAGCCAATGGCTTGTAAGAGTCAGGTAGGCCTCCAAGAATCATGGCTATGATCAGACTATCACTGAGAGTCTCACCGGCATCACGAAGTGCTGTAATCAGGTTTTCTGCTCTGATGACGTAGTCCGTAGTTGACTCTCTGTCTGCTTTCCGTAGTTTTGTCAAGGACGTGTACAAGTTGATTATTCGTGGCTTGCTTTTTCCTGAGTAGTGGTCCCTCAGTATTTTCAGTGCTTTCCTGCCATCGTATGTAGCATCATGTCTTATTAAAGACAAGCTTTTATCATCGATCAACCTTATGAGCTCTGCATAGCAGTCTGGATTCTTTATTCTGTCCGCTGCTGCTTGCTCTTCTCCTACTGGTTCATTTAGAACAGTGTCTCTCAACTTTAAAATATGTAAGTGTCCCAAAAACCTTGCTTCCCAAAGGTCATACTTGCTTTCGGATCCATCAAAGTACAGCTGCGGAGATACTGCTCCAGTAGTACGAACCGCCATCTTTAATCTCCGCACTTTAGCACTGTGCTATGCTAATTAGCTCAAACTTTACCGCGGTTACTTCTTCTTCGAGAGTACGCGCTACTTTGGCTAAAATCCCTTTTATGCTCCGTGTAATACTTCGCGGTTACTTCTTCTTCGAGGGTACACGCTACTTCATGCTCCGTGTAATACTTCACGTTTGCATTACCTTTATCCTTGGTCAAGCAGTTCTCCTCTGTTAGCTCAAGTCCACACCTGCAAACTTTCTTGGCTTCTCTGTCCGTGCATCGACTCAACGGTACCTTGCCTTGTTTGCTTGAGGTGGCTGGAATCACTGGGGTTCCTGGGCCCATAACCTGTTAAGGTGTTTGAGCTTAATGGAGTTCATTTATGCGTGCACATGAACGACACTTTATTCGAGTTCGATCATCAACGTCCTCTCTCCGAGGATACTTTATTTTCTTTTTCTTCTGTTGAACACACAACTGCTGCGGTGTTAAACACTACACAGCACCAGAGCGCCCCAAGTGGAGAACATGCGCTACAACATCCAACCTCTACAATAAACACACAGAGTAAGAGCGCAGATATATACAATCTGAACAAGCCCGATTGAAGTCCAGTAGATCCCTTTATTTAGCAACAAGACAACTCATAACTAAAAATAGTAGTTCAAACAAATGGGATTTTTTTTTAGCAAAGCTTGCTGTGCATTTCTTACTGGACGTTCAGAGAGTGCTCGTCTGTCAAGAGAACGCCGTTACCACTCCTTCCCTGCAAGGCGCCTTAAGCTTCCCCTAATTGCTGTCGATTAATCAAATCAGCCGCGTAGTGCAGAGAAGAACGACCTTATCAGCTAGCGCCTCGTCCTCTGCGGTAGGAAGCGTCCTGATGAATAAGACAAGCACGTATGCTATATATGCTAATTCAAGTTGAAGCGTGCAGCACAACAAAGGCGACTATAATGGATGTTTAATACAATCGATACAATAAAGCCATGCAAATTACGCCTCACTTTTTCACGCTGCTGATTATTCCGACCATCTTTTCCTTCTGTTGCTAGTTGAGACGTTCGAAACGAGGTTAGCATGTCGAAACGGCATTGTCCTGACGCGACACTGCCAACGGTTCGAACGCAGCCCAAGTGATCATTTGAGCAATTACAGTCGGTAAGGTGGTATTTTTGCCTCGTTCCTGTGAGCAGATAAGGCCGTATCATCTTTTCTCTTTGGGTCGGTAGTGCATTCTTTACTCCCACTTAAAAAGAAGGATGACGCAAAAATACAACCTTAGCTATTGTACTTGTTGCTCGCATGCTAATATGCTAAACTATTTATGTATATACAGTCGTGGTCAAAAGTTTACATACACTTGTGAAGGACATAATGTCATGGCCTCAAACATATTGTTGGGTATTGTGGCCAAACAGCTCAATTATTGTTTCATCTGACATCACATGGACAAAGATAAGACCTTCTGGAGGGAAGTTCTGTGGTCAGATGAAATAATAATGTAGCTGTTTGGCCACAATACCCAGCAATATGTCTAGAGGAGAAAAGGTGAGGCCTTTAATCCCAGGAACACCAATTCCTACCGTCAAGCATGGTGGTGGTAGTATTATGCTCTGGGACTGTTTTGCTGCCAATGGAACTGGTGCTTTACGGAGAGTAAATGGGACAATGACAAAGGAGGATTACCTCCAAATTCTTCAGGACAACCTAAAATCATCAGCCCGGAGGTTGGGTCTTGGGCGCAGTTGGGTGTTCCAACAGGACAATGACCCCACACACACGTCAAAAGTGGTAAAGGAATGGCTAAATCAGGCCAGAATGAAGGTTTTAGAATGGCCTTCCCAAAGTCCTGACTGAAACGTGTGGACAATGCTGAAGAAACAAGTCCATGTCAGAAAATCAACAAATTTAGCTGAACTGCACCAAGAAGCTTGTGGATGGCTACCAAAAGCGCCTTATTGCAGTGAAACTTGCCAAGGGACATGAAACCAAATATTAACATTGCTGTATGTATACTTTCGACCCAGCAGATTTGCTCACATTTTCAGTAGACCCATAACAAATTCATAAAAGAACCAAACTTCATGAATGTATTTTGTGACCAACAAGTATGTGCTCAGTATTGAACTCAGGACTACGCAGGATCTTCGTATTGTGAGGCACATGCACTAACCCCCTGTTCCACCGTGTTGCCCACTACACATATGCTTATTTTCAATGTTGAGTCCTATTTGGGTGGATAGAAAAAAGAATGTATGGTTCCGTAGCCAAGCAGCGTGAACATTTCCTGCAAGAGAGAGAGAGAGAGAGAGAAATGGTCAAGACGCGACCCCGCTAACCTCCACAGTAGCTGCAGTGGCGATGATACGGAGACGCTCAGAGCTGTCCCCACCTCGCCTCGTATCGTTTTGTCGTCGAGCGTCCACATCCTGACTGAGGTCTGGGGAACAATCGGGGACACATGATAGCGCATGAACCCGCCGAGCGCTGCAGGAGAATTGAGGCTGTCAATCAGCAGGCGGCAAGCCTGAAGCCAATCAATGCAAGCAGTTATGATTATTATATATTTACATATTTTTTATTATTCACCAATTTATTTTGCGGCCGTGCAGGCTCTGTTTAAAAGGCATAAATGTGAACACCACTTTGATGACTCAATGATCAGCCTCTTAGCGGCAACCAGCGTCAAATACAAAACGGAGCATGTTTTTGCTGCCAGTGATTATTCCAGCAGTAATCGTCACTTTTATTGCAGCCTTCATGACTTATTGACATGTGGAAAAAAAGAAGGCGCCTGTCACGGAGGCTCTGCACGGCGAAGCTCATTCATGCAAAAGAACAATAACTCACAGGACCATAAGAGAAAATTCTCTGGTGCACGGTTAAAGTTTTAGCCTTTTCGTCTGCAAGGGCTGCAGATGAGAAGTAAAAAAACGGGGTCTCCCATTTTTCTATCTTGAAAAATAAGAGTATCATCAAGTCTTTCATAAGAGGGGCACGGTTGGTTTTTAGGGCACTGAAAAATTAATATTTTTCAAATATTGTTTTGGTTGACTATTGGCTAAAATGTCCACAGAGTAAATACTTAGGCCCCTTCTACACTAAGGCTATGTCTACACTAAGCCGGATAACCCCTTAAACGAATAATTATTTAGCCTCGGACAAAATTTTACACGAGCAAGTGCGCCGTGTATTTATTGAATCTTAACTCTTAGCTTTGTATGGACTCATTGATCATTTACAAAGTGAGTTCGGAGAGGAAGTGACGGCAGAAAGACGGCGCCCCACAAAGGAAGTGACGCCAGAAAGACAGCCAGCTTCATAATAAAGCGGTTTCGTAACTCGGAGCTAACCACTAAAACTGCTTCCACAGTGGAGTGTTTTAAGTCTCGTCTTAAGACCCACTTTTATTCTTTGGCTTTTAACACTACATGAGTTGTGTGGTCTTCTGTCCTCTGTTGTCCTCTGTGTTTTTTTAAAATAAATTTTGATGTCTATTTTATTGTTTTAATTGGTTTTACCCTTTAAAATCGTTTTTAATCATATTTATTTTTTATTCTGTTTTTATATTGGTTTTCTATTCTTTTTTTTTTTGTTTGTATTCAGTCATTGGTGTAGCATGATATTGTTTTTAATATTGTTTTTAATATTGTTTTTAACATGGCTGTGCAGCACTTTGGAAACATTCTTGTTGTGTAAATGTGCTATATAAATAAAGTGGATTGTATTGGATTGGATTAGAAAGATGGAGGCGAGTCATCCAGACATGCCCGTGTTTCTCCTTCCGTTTGTACAGACGTTTGTGGAAATCACACATGAATACCTTAAGAGAAAGCAATTGCAGCTATTTGGGATACAACACTTCTCAGACGGCAAGAGAACTTTCGAATGTCCAGGTCAGCTGTGATTCTACTTACAGAAAAACTTTGTCCATTTGTTGAAGGAGAGTCAACGAGAATGCGGGCTCCCGTGAATGTGATAAAAAAGGTAGCGTGTGCTTTTTATTACCTGGCCGTCGAGGGAATACTACGGAAAACGGCGAATGCATTTGGACTGGCAAAGCAGACTGTATCATTTATTGAACGCCATGTATGTCGGTCGCGGACTCAACGTCTAGGTCCAGAGTATATAAAGTCACCAAAAAGGAATGGACAATGAAGGTGAAGGCAAAAGAGTGAGGAGTGTCCTGACCACATATCTAGATCCCTAGATTGGTTGTTGTCAAATGTTCTTTGTCACATTGTGTACATTCGTGTCCAATAAAGATTTAATGAATTTATGATGTCTCAGGTGTGATTCACTACATTAGTTATATTGTTCAGATAAGTTAAATTTAAGAACTTGCACACAAAGCAACACTGGAGGTGACTATGACGTGCGCATTTTCCGCGCATGCCTACTAGGTCTCGTTGTTCCGGCTGACGGATTGGGGGAGAGGGTCTTAAACGACCATTGTGTGGGTGTGGACAAGGATACGGTTAGGTGGGATTTACCCTGGATAAAGTGTAAACAGGGCCAAAGTCGGCTAAGGTTATTCAGGATAAATCCCACCAACCGTATCCTTGTCCACACACACAATGCCACCGTTTAAGACCCTCTCCCCCCCCTCCGTCCGCCGGCGCAACGCGACCTAATACGCATGTGCGAAAAAAAATGCGTGCGTCATAGTTTCTTCTGACCTAGAAGTGTATCCATACCCTGTGTTTCAATGTAGACTATTGTCACATTTCTCTGAACAGTAAACCTTGCTTGCGTCACCATCAGCAGCTGTTAGACTATTGCAGTGAATCACACCCGAGCCATCGTACATGAATCATATATTTTATGGACGTGTGAAAGTAAACAATGTGATGAAGAACATTTTACAACAATCAATCTAGGGATCTTGATATCTGGTCAGTAATCGCTCGACATACATGGCGGACAATAACTGATAGTCTACTTTGCCAGTCCAAATGTATTCGCTGTTTTCCCTCGTCCACGGGAGCCCGCATTCTCGTTTTCTCCCCTTCGACAAATGGACTACGTTTTTTGCTAAGTAGAATCGCAGCTGACCTGGACATTAGAAAGTTCTCTTGCAGTTCCTGTGGCACAACACACTCGTTGACAAACATATCCCACCAGGCTGCCGTTCTTCCAGGCCTTATCCAAAACCATCGCTCAACCTTGCTATGTTGCTGTCTGAGATGTGTTGTATCCCAAATAGCTGCAATCTCACGTTTCCTTCTTTTAAGGTATTCATGTGTCATTTCCAAAAGCATCTGTTATGAAACTGGCTGTGGTGCAGTCTTTCTGGCCTCACTTCCTCGCCGAACTCAGTTTGTAAACGATCAATGAGTCCATACAAAGCTAAGAGCCAGAGATTCAAGAATTAGACGGTGCACTTACCCGTGGAAAAAATTATCCAATGAGGGGTACCTTAAACAATAGTTTAGCGTGGCTGAAACGGGGCTTAGGCCAAATAATTATTTGTTTAATGAGTTATCTTAATGTAGACAGGGTCTCAGAGCTCCAACTCTTGCTTTGTCACGTTTTCATGTGCATTTAGGGCTATATAAACAAACATTGATTGATTGATTGATGTGCATTAGTTTTGAGTTAGAAATGATTCAAATTCAATCAGCGCCATTTGTTTCCCCAGGAAATACAGTATGCACGTAAAATACTATACTATAAAATCCCTGTTGTGTCCTGCACATTGATCTGATTCTCATATTTAATAGAAATACTACTAGTTGCCTGTCCCTGTTTCCTAAAGATAGACTTTACCATCAAATATAAACGAGGACTGCAGTTATTGATTATGTAATGTCTATAGAGGTTCTCATCCATAGATTATGAGCAATTGAGTGATCTATTGATTATTTTCTTCAACTAATTGAGTCATCAAATAAAACACACATTATAACCGCAATGCACATTTAAGAGACAATATTTGAAATAAACAAGGATTGTCTGATGATCGTTAATCTTTTTTCTTATTATTGCACATGGATAAATAAATATTAAATAGATAATAAATAAAGTTGTAATGATGATTAAATGTTTTAATCATTTTCTTGTTTATTGTTGTTGGGGACTATGATGTAATATCACAATGTATCTGCAGGGGTAACAGTGAGCCAATGTGATGTAATTTTCTACTTTAATTTACAAAACCCAAAACCAGTGAAGTTGGCAAGTTGTGTAATCCATAAATAAAAACAGAATACAATGATTTGCAAATCCTTTTCAACTTATATTCAATTGAATAAACTGTAAAGACAAGATATTTAATGTTCGAACTGAGTAATTTTTTTTTTTTTGGCAAATAATCATTAACTTATAATTTAATGGCAGCAACACATTGCAAAAAAGTTGTCACAGGGGCATTTTTTACCACTGTGTTACATGGCCTTTCCTTTTAACAACACTCAGTAAACGTTTGGGAACTGAGGAGACCAATTTTTGAAGCTTTTCAGGTGGAATTATTTCCCATTCTTGCTTGATGAACAGTCTGAGGTCTCCGTTGTGGTATTTTAGGCTTCATATTGCGCCACACATTTTCAATGGGAGACAGGTCTGGACTACAGGCAGGCCAGTCTAGTACCCACACTCTTTTACTATGAAGCCACGTTGATGTAACACATGGCTTGGCATTGTGTTGCTGAAATAAGCAGGGGCGTCCATGATAACGTTGCTTGGATGGCAACAAATGTTGCTCCAAAACCTGGATGTACCTTTCAGCATTAATGGTGCCTTCACAGATGTGTAAGTTACCCATGCATTGGCCACTAATACACCCCCATACCATCACAGATGCTGGCTTTTAAACTTTGCACCTATAACAATCCAGATGGTTCTTTTCCTCTGTGGTCCGGAAATGTGAACTCATCAGACCACAGAACACTTTTCCACTTTGCATCAGTCCATCTTAGATGAGCTCGGGCCCAGCAGTGTTTCTGGGTGTTGTTAATAAATGGCTTTTCGCTTTGCATCACAGAGTTTTAACTTGCACTTACAGATGTAGAGACAAACTGTAGTTACTAACAGTGGTTTTCTGAAGTGTTCCTGAACCCATGTGGTGATATCCTTTACACACTGATGTCAGTTTTTGATGCAGTACCGCCTGAGAGATCGAAGGTCACGGGCATTTAATGTTGGTGTTCAGCCTTGCTGCTTACGTGCAGTGATTTCTCCAGATTCTCTAAACCTTTTGAGGATATTACGGACCGTAGATGGTGAAATCCCTAAATTGCTTGCAAAAGCTCGTTCAGAAATGTTCTTAGACGCATTTGTTCACAAAGTGGTGACCCTCGCCCCATCCTTGTTTGTGAATGACTGAGCATTTCATGGAAGCTGCTTTTATACCCAATCATGGCACCCACCTGTTCCCAATTAGCCTGTTCACCTGTGGCATGTTGCAAATAAGTGTTTGATGAGCATTCCTCAACTTTATCAGTATTTATTGCCACTTGAAACATGTTGCAGGCATCAAATTCCAAATGAGCTAATATTTGCAAAACATAAACGTTAAGTATCTTGTCTTTGCAGTCTATTCAATTGAATATAGGTTGAAAAGGATTTGCAAGATGTATATACTTCTTTATTATATGATTGATCCAAGCAGGTTTAGGTACAGGTTGCCAACAGTGCAGTGCAATTAAGCCAAATGCAGAAAAAGAATGGCATCTTAGCATGACTGCAGCTCAGTTGATCTGAGGCACATTTTGGGGACAAGATGAAGTCACATCCCAACATCAAAAATACATTTCCCTTTGAGGCGGAAAGTTTCCGTATTTTTGCAAGAAACTTCGGAATTAATTAAAGAAAAAAAATCACAGGAGGAGGAGATGTCAGGGGATTCGCTCGGAGGCGTCGGGAAGACAGCCCACTTTGTGGCCACGACTCGTCTCTGGCTCGTCATTCCATTTTTCATCATAGAGTTTTTAATCACCGCCTCCTCTCATCTTGCTCGGGAATCCTATCGGTGATTTTGGGCCCCGTCGGTGTTGCCTGAGTAATTTAAAACTGGGATGGATTTCCCTCCAAGCAGGAAATACTTACTGTGCCTAATTAATTCCTGATATTCCTAATCTTTTAACCTGCCTGTGAAAGCACATCCTCACAACTCCGTGCTTTTTATTCAGGCGATAGGCGGGACAGCTGCAAGGACACGTTCTTGGGTTGGAAGTTGACATTTCCTTCAGGAATAAATGCTGACTTGGTTGTAAGAAGATTTGAACCATATCCTCCTGGGAACCAGCATCCTCTGCAGTGGACATTTATTTTTGGTCCTGAGTTGCAAAACACAAATGTCCACTACAGTGGACAGAGGCTCTCAGGATCTTATATTGTACCATACATCATTTACAGTATGATCTTGTAAATAAGATTAGATTTTCGGATTTTGCGGCAAAAGTTGCAATGTTTTAAAGCTTATTTCTCAGGATTGCACATGACAGTTTGGACTATTTTTGGTTATTTTCCTGTGTTTAGATCAACTTCCTGTCCTGGCGCTCTTGTATTGTCAGTATTTCCTGTTTAGTCTCTGTGTTGTGAGGCACCTTTACGTTCTGTTCCTTTTTGTAATTTAGTTCTATTTAGTTCCATCATGTCCTCTTTTTCAGGATCCGTTTAGTGTGCTCTTGTTCTGTTTAACTTGGTTCCTGCAGAGATTTCCCAATGCTTCCGGTGCACTTCCCAGCTGCACTATAGCCTTTGGTTTGTCAATAAATATACTTTTACGTGAATGCCGTGTACTGTCCTCTGCATCTTTGGGGCCACTTTGCAAGCAACGCTGACCTAAGCCGTAACTTTTAACCTGCTCAGTGGCCTTGTGGTTAGAGTGTCTGCCCTGAGATCGGTAGGTCGTGAGTTCAAACCCCGGCCGAGTCATACCAAAGACTATAAAAATGGGACCCATTACCTCCCTGCTTGACACTCAGCATCAAGGGTTGGAATTGGGGGTTAAATCACCAAAAATTATTCCCAGGTGTGGCCACCGCTGCTGCTCACTGCTCCCCTCACCCCCTACAGGGTGATCAGGGGTGATGGATCAAATGCAGAAAATAATTTCATCACACCTAGTGGGTGTGTGTGACAATCATTGATACTTTAACTTTAACTTTTTTCAAAAAAATAATGTTCCATCTGCTTGTCATTTGTGGAATATTAATCAGTATATTTTGTAACCCCCAAAATAAAACATACTTTATTAATGTCTTCAATTAAACGTTTTTGAACATCTGCAATTATTTATCAGTTCCCCCTTAGGATCTTGCGGGCCTTTTTTGAGATGCCAACATTTGCAGAAGTTCTTCCCAAAACTTGCAATGAAAAGTGTAGGTTTTTTTTTAGGTGTTTGTTGCAAAAAAAAAAATGTTGGAGAAAGTGAAAATTGCAACATATTGTTGTGATATGGATGTGAATATGTCTTAAGGCCAATTTTTTTTTTTTACACTGAATTTATGTCCTTGAATTCTTTGTGTTTACATTTATGCAAAAATGTGTGAGCAAAATGTTTGTGTTTGAAAATTCAGTTTGTTAAAATATATTGTTTTAGAATTCAGTTCATGAACATTTAATTAAAAATAATTCCGTGCAGAAATATTTATTGCTTCAAACCTTAAGACATATTTGACTTATGTTCTTAATATTCAGTGTTTTATTGTTCATAGTTGTGAAGTGAAGTATATTTATATAGCGCTTTTTCTCAAGCGACTCAAAGCGCTTTACATAGTGAAACCCAATATCTAAGTTACATTTAAACCAGTGTGGGTGTCACTGGGAGCAGGTGGGTAAAGTGTCTTGCCCAAGGACACAACGGCAGTGACTAGGATGGCGGGAGCGGGGATCGAACCTGCAACCCTCAAGTTGCTGGCACGGCCGCTCTACCAACCGAGCTATACCGGATTTACATTTAATAATGTAAATCCCACATGTTGTATTTTCTTTCACATTCTGGTTGTCTTATTCAGTAGGAAATGTACAAACTCCGTTCTGTTTTTTAACGTAGTCTGCCATAATGTTTTTAATATTCTATCAGTCATTGTAAGTTTTTTGTTGTTGTGTGATCAGCCCTTATCCATTTTTACTGCATCTCAGGAACTTGACTTTTTACTAATGCACAGCAAACCTCCACATGTTGAAAGTGTTCCTAAAAAGAATCATACAGCAGCTTGCATGGTCTGCTTCCTGTGTTGTGCTGCATAAACTGCCTCTTTGCCGTCACAAGACCCGTGTCACATGACTGCATACTTGACACCTCATTGGCCGGTTATGAGACACCATCAATTGCTTCAATCTTTTTTTTATTAGAAGTGCAGCTGGAGTTTGGAATTGTTTTGCACTGATTTTTTTTTAAACTGAATTGAACTGAACACTTAATTTGAACAAACAGCATTTCTAAACAGATACATTTTGCTCACAAAGCGTAATTTGATTCGGTTCATAACATTCTAATTAAAAACATTACTATCCATAAATTCAGTGTCAAAAAAAAGGCATAGATGAATCAATTAAAAATACTTGTTTTATGGAAGTCCTTTGAGTAGTTTTTTGCATAATCCTGCTAACTAACTTTTTTATATTTTGCTCCAACTGATGATGAACTTCTGCTTGTTATGTATTTCAATTGAGCCCAAATAATCTCATTATTCATGCAAAGATCTCGGTGGTGTTAGGGGAATAGGACCGACTGCTGCCTGCTCTGCTGCCAAAGTCTGCAGTCAATTTGTTTTTGTTAGTCCTCTGGAGACTCGTCTCATGACTCACACAAACCAACTGTGAGAGGCATGCATCCGATTATATCTGCTTGCATCTAAACTGTCCCATGCACACGCTTCTATAACGCGCAAGTTTGGTATTTTCTTTTATTTCGGTAAAGTCCTTTACAAAAGGTAGCCTTAAAGGAAAGTAGGCTACTATAAATTAGCAGCTACACAACAGCTGAGCACACAATAGCACGCAAGCTAAACATATGTGATACAATGTTGCAGTGTAAAACAGCACATTCATCAACATAAACACACATCAAGTAATTAAAGTTGCAAATTATCTACACATACAGTCTCCAAAGCAATAGCGTAACAGAAAGTATCCAGTAACAAACGTGTCCGCGTTATTTAACTTTCTGTGTCATAATCCTAACTTAATTAATTATAGGTGTCGCCAAAAAAAAAAAAATACCACTCCACTTTCATTTAAAGAAAGCATAAGTCCATTCTTTACATTTGTATAAATACATGAATAAATAGGCTAGTATTTTTCATACCTATCATTGTAATTGTTTTTAAATTCACGGGATCAAACCTTTTCTAACATTCCACACTACAAAATGATAAAATCATGCATGATTTGTGCTGATATCTAATGGGAACATTTTAAACATTTATTTACTGGTTTATTTGAGAGGGACAGTGTACATTAATCAACATTCCTGTCAATGTATCAAAATTAGGCTAAAAAGCTAACAAAATTAGCCAAAAGACTATTTTTCATTTGTTGTCCCTGGGCAATATCAGTATCCAAATATACCCCACATATCCTAATATGTATCCAAATATCGAAATATACTCAAGGCTCCGATATCGTTATTGTGTCGGAAATGAAAAAGTGATATGAAGACACACCAACGTTCATAGCGTGTCTCTGAGCTTGCTAACATTATTTTAGCGTGTAGCATGCCTCAGCTTAAAACAGTAAAGTCGGAGCCAGCAATTTTGATAATGGCTTACATTTTGTGCTTTGCTGCCTTATTTTTCGTTATTGTGATTCCGCAAAAATGGTGTATTTTTTTCCGTTCATAACACGTAAATAGTTGGCCTAAAATGCTGAAGCAAGACTGCTAATGAAACAGAATAGAAGTCATTCCCTAAACCTTTGGCCACAACACGATAGTACAAAACTACACAATCTCCTCTTTGCTCCATTTTCTCACTGCCCTCATTTTCCTTCTGGATAACATCCATCCATTCATGTTCAATACCCATCGTCCCTATCCATCCATCCATTCATCCATCCATCCATTTACTATGCCAATTGTCCTCATCCATCCATTTTCTATATACCAATCGTCCTCATCCATGCATGTTCTGTACCAATTGTCCTCATCCATCCATGTTCTGTACCAATTGTCCTCATCCATTCATCCATTTTCTGTACCAATTGTCGTCATCCACCCATCAATTTTCTGTACCAATTGTCCTCATACATTCATCCATTTCCTATACCAGTTGTCCTCATACATTCATCAATCTTCTATGCCGATTGTCCTCATCCATCCATCCATTTTCCACACCATTTGTCTTCTACACCAATTGGCCTCATCCATTCATTTTTACACCAGTTTTCCATATCCATCTGCCTATCCATTTTCTATACAGATTGTCCTCAACAATCCATCATTTTCTATATGAGTGTTCTCATCCATCCATCCATTTTCTATACCAGTTTTCCTCATTCATCCGGCCATCCTTTTTCTATACCAATTGTCCTCATCCGTCCATTTTCTATACCAATTGGCCTCATCCATTTTCTATATTAATTATTCTCATTCATTCATTCATCCATTTTCCATACCGATTAGCCTCATCCATCCATTCCCTATACCAATTGTCCTCATACATACATTTTCTATACCAGTTGTCCTCATCCATCCCTTTTCTGTACCAGTTGTCCTCATCCATCCCTTTTCTGTACCAGTTGTTCTCATCCATCAATCTTTCTTCTCTACTGATCGTCCCGTCGTCCATTTTCTATACCGATCGTCTTTATCCATCCATTTTTTTATACCAATTGTCCTCATACATCCATCCATTTTATTTACCAATCTTCATCATACATCCATCCATTTTATATACCAATCTTCATCATACATTCCATCCATGTTATATACCAACTGTCTTCATCCATCCATTTTCTGTGCCAATTTTCCTCATCCACCCATTTTCAATACCAATCGTCCTCATCCACCCATTTTCAATACCAATTGTCTTCATACACCCATCCATTTTCTATACCAATTGTCTACATACATCCATTGTCTCTACCAATTGGCCCCATCCATCCATGTTCTGTACCAATTGTCCTCATCCATCCATTTTCTATAACAATTGTCTTCATACGTCCATCCATTTTCTATACAAATTTGTCTCATCCATCCATGTTCTAATCTACACCAATTGGCCCTATTTATCTACTTTCTATACCAATTTGCCTCATACATCTGTTGTCTGTACCAATTGTCCTCATCCATTCATTTTCTATACCAGTTGTCCTCATCTATCTAACCATCCATTTTCTATACTAATTGTCCACATCCATCTGTCCATTTTCTATAGTGATCATCCTCATCCATCCATCCATCGATTTTCTATACCGATTGTCCTCCTCCATCCGTCCATTTTCTAAAGTGATCATCCTCATCCATCCATCCATTCATTTTCCATACTGATTGTCCTCATCCATCTGTCTTTTTTCTCTACTGATCGTCCATTCGTCTATTTTCTATACCTATCGTCTTTATCCATCCATTTTATATATCAATTGTCCTCATCCCTCCATTTTCTTTACCAGTTGTTCTCATCCATCCATAATTTTTCCTATACCAGTTGTCCTAATCCATTTGTCCATTTTCTCTACCAATTGTCCTCATCCATCTTACCATTTTCTATAGTGATCATCCTTATCCATCCTTATTCATCCATCCATCCATCAATTTCTATACAGATTGTCCTCATCCATCCGTCTTTCTTCTCTACTGATCGTCCATTTGTCTATTTTCTATACCGATTGTCTTCATCCACCCGTCCATTTTCTATACCAGTTGTCCTCATCCATCCATAATTTTACGTATACCAGTTGTCCTAATCCATTTGTCCATTTTCTCTACCAATTGTCCTCATCCATCTTACCATTTTCTATAGTGATCATCCTTATCCATCAATCCATCCATCCATTTCTATACAGATTGTCCTCATCCATCCGTCTTTTTTCTCTACTGATCGTCCATTCGTCTATTTTCTATACCGATCGTCTTCATCCACCCGTCCATTTTCTATACCGATAGTTATCCATCTTCTGTTCATCTGCTGTACCAGTTGTCCTTATCACCTATTGGTCAATGCTCTATACTGATTGTCGTTATGCATCCATCTGTTCATCTTCTATACCCATTGTCCTCATTTGGGTCACAGGTGTGCTGGAACCACACCTTTGACTGGTTGCCAGCCAATCAAAGGACACACATACAAACAAGCATTCACACTGACATTCTCACCTACGAACAATTTAGTCTCCAGTTAAAATAACGTCTTTTTAGGATGTGAGTCCTCCCCTCTTGGATTAGATTGTTGTAATAAACACAAATCTCCTCCATTGTTGTTTTTAGCACGTTCCATTCCAACTGATGCATTCACATTTGTGGTTTCCTCGGTTCCGCGCTCCAAAACTAAGGCGAGTAGAGCTGAGGGGTCCTTGTCTTTTGCAATCACCTTTTTAAAATTCAAATTATCCTCCGGGTTGCCATATTTAGAAGCTTGGAATATTCATGGCAGCTTGTAGGGTTTACCTCCGAGAGAACAGAGGAGGGACGGTGGAGGGCGTTATGGGAGCGAGGGTATGCAGGTAGAGTTTCAACCAGGGCCCAAACGTTGGTTAATTACCTCGGCTAGGGGTTTGTTTGTTTGTTTGTTTGTTAGGAACATAATAATGATAAAGTTATGGCCGTGTTTTGACGACACTTTCAGGAAATGTCCAGAATTGGATAAGTAAGGAGCGATTAGATTTTGAGGGTGTTCCCAATCATTTCTACTAAGCTACATTATGTTTGTTGAACTTCTCTGTGTGTACAGTATGCTAGCGGGCCAATCTCCGCCTCCACCCACACAGTTAAAGGAAGTGGATCTCTGGCAAGAGGGTTTACTTCGCAAAGAGTGAACCCTCTTGCAGCCTGTTTGGAAGTGACAGACAATCAAAAAAAACAGCCACGGACAAGACCGTTTTATTTCTTCTTTCAATTAATTGTGTATATGTCGGAGTTTGTATGTTTGTTTGTTAGCTAGCAACATAGCTCAAAAATTTTTGGGCATATTTTGATTTAACTTTCAGGAAAAGTCAGAGATAAGATAAGGCACGAGCTATTACATTTTTTTTTTGTTTATTATCAGTCATTTATTGTTATTCAACATAGTTGTTTATTTTCATTAAATATAGACAATTTAATATAAGACCGTGAATACAAAAAACAAAAACAGCAATGCTCACGCTTTTATTGTTTTTGTGGAACAATGACCACCAATTGTGATAAACCATAAAAAATGAAAATTAAATAAATTAAGTAATCTACTACTACTGCTAATACTACTAATAATAATGGTAGTGACAAAAAGGTAAACATATATACGATATCTATACAAAATAACTAAATTACATAAATGACTAGGTTGTAATGTTAATATATTCCAGTGGTCTCAGATGTCTGACTCATTGGTATTAAATCAAATTATTCTTATCTGAAATCAGGATTTTTGTAAAGAAATTATTTTTCTAGTTCTTTATGCAAAAACTTGATTTTTTATCTTTGTATATAAACAGTGTTGTTTTATTTACCGTATTTTACGGACCATAGGGCGCACCGGATTATAAGGCGCACTGCCGATGAATGGTCTCTTTTTGATCTTTTTTCATATATAAGGCGCACCGGATTATAAGGCGCATTAAAGGAGTCATATATATATATATATTTTTTTTCTAAATGTAAAACACTTCCTTGTGGTCTACATAAAATGTAATGGTGGTTCTTTGGTCAAAATGTTGCATAGATTATGTTTTACAGATCATCTTCAAGCCGCTTTCTGACAGTCGCTTCCGGATGCGCCGTTTTGTGGGCGGTCTTATTTACGTGGCTCACCTTCGGCAGCATCTTCTCCCTGTCATCTTTGTTGTATCGGTGTAGCGTGCAAGAACGGGAGTGGAAGAAGTGTCAAAAGATGGAGCTAACTGTTTTAATGACATTCAGATTTTTACTTAAATCAATAACGGAGCAGCATCTCCTCATCCGGAAACAACCACACCGGAAATGTGTCCCTTGAAAAACCGTCCGACCGGAACTCTTTAATAACTAAAGTTCCTTGGGTGAATAATGTAAACGCACTAGGTTTTAGCGCTTTCATGGCGAGTTTACTGACAGATATAAGTAATAACTTTACACTAATTTATATTACAAATGGCAACAGCGGAGGATGAATGTCCCATATCAAGAAGATAGAGAAAAAGAAGAAGCTTATCGACTACGGTGTCGGTGAGTACTACAAAGGCGGACTCGTGCAATTTTTCAGGAGTTATGCAGATCCCAAATACAGATTAGCAGGGACCAAAAGGTACGGAAAGTTGCTTTTGCATAATATTGCGAAACAAAATGCCAGATATGTCTTACCTTATACACACACCATAATAATACTAGTATGTTGAAGCACATCAAGCGGTGCGGCTTCATAGCTTACCAAAGTCATACTAAAACATTTAGATAGATTTTTGAGCGCCGTGTGTAATGTTCTATGTTTTCAATGGAACATATAAAATGTTGGTGTTGTTTACTTGAGTCATACTGCCATCCTAGTGCAGTCTACACATATCTCTTATGACTGCCATCTACT